>NC_069000.1:41374313-41375213 GCF_001194135.2 Octopus bimaculoides
CTCTGATCCAATATATCTATCTATCTATTGGCATTAGTAAAATTTACACATATACTTATTTATAAAATGTGTTTATATGAATGTGTGTCTGTATTTGTGTGTGTGTGTGTGTGTGTGTGTGTGTGTGTGTGTGTGTCTGTCTGTCTGTGCGTGTGTGTGTGTCAATGCATGCGAGCTTGTGTATATTAATACATACTCTATACAGACCAAAGGCAGGAAGATAAAAGTCACATACAAATACATACAAATTTCTCTACTCACTTGTTCCGATTTCTCTTCCATTTTCCTAATCCTTGAATCTTGGTGAAGAATCGTTATGGTGAGAATGAGAAATAATCCGAAAGCTACGAGAGAAGAAATGGAAAAACGTTGCGAAACGTTCCTGGAAAACTGTGAGAAATCCATCTTGACGATAGTTGTCGGTGGTGGTACGTGATATTTCGTGATATTTCGTGTTGGTCTAACAATAAATCTAGTGTAGATCTAAGCTGGAGGCTTACTACTGACTTTCTATGTGTCTATCTTAGATCTGAAGTTGATCTCAGCTGAAGACTTATTACTGACTTCCTGACAACATATTATATATGGAACCCAGCTCTGCCGAAAATCTTATCGTGAATTCGTAAACCAATGAGAATGCCATAACCATAAAGTGTGGGTGTACACTTGTAAATGACAGGTTTTGTGGATGGATAGAATTTTTTTAATATATGTATACATATATACATACGTATATACATACATAGATACACACACATACATACATTATTTACATTACTTATATTTGACGGATATTTGTCCTCATTTGTTTGTTGTTAACACAACGTTTCGGCTGATATACCCTCCAGCCTTCATTAAATATAGAACAGTAACACACATACATGTATGTACGTATATATA
>NC_069000.1:41375295-41378742 GCF_001194135.2 Octopus bimaculoides
ATATATATATATATATACATATATATATATATATATGTGTGTGTGTGTGTGTGGATCCGAGTTCAGTTCCACTGCGTGACACCTTGGGCAAGTGTCTTCTACTACAGCCTTGTGAGTGAATTTGATAGACAAGAACTGGAAGAAGCCGGTCGTATATATATATGTGTGTGTGTGTGTATGTGTGTATGTGTGTGTATGTCTGTCTCGCTGTCTGTCTGTGTATGTTTGTGTGTCTATATTTGTCCCCTCCCTCATCATCTTGACAACCGATGGTGGTGTGTTTCCGTCCCAGTAACTTAGCGGTTCGGCAAAAGAGACTGATAGAATAAGTATTAGGCTTACAAAGAATAAGTCCTGGGGTCGATTTGCTCGACTAAACGCGGTGCTCCAGCATGGCCGTAGTCAAATGATTGAAACAAGTAAAAGAATAAATGAATGTAAATATTGAAAAAGCATCCTTAAATGATCGTATCAAAAGCGTGTCAGGACTTTCTTTCCATTTTAATATAATAATCTTTCAGTTTTTCTTCTTTTTTTTTATTTTTGGCTTTGTTTCGTAGACATTTTTACAAGATTTTTGCGATGCTGAATTAAACTAAATCCGTCCTCTTCTCTCAGTTTACACTATTCAGACAACCTAAAATGTCTATAGCTTTCGCATATGCTTTGCGTAACTTCTAACAGATTATATATTCAATTGAAGTCCCACTCAGGTCAAATTTGCCTTTCATATTCCTCGGGGATAAAATAAAGTACCGATCATGTATAGCAGGTGATATAATCAGCTGCATCATTCCCTCAAATTCCTTGTTGATAAGAATAACTCAGTGAATTGCTTGAATTGTGAGTGCGTCAGACAAAACTAAGTGTTTAGTTCTCAGCTATTTACGTCCTCAACATTACCTTTCTTCTTATCATGGTCGATACAATAAAGAACCAGACGAGTAGTGTGTATAAGAAAAGAAAAAACCGCAAAATGTAAGTCTCCAACATTGTAAAAGAACAAATATAAACGAAGGAAAAAGGATAACGAGAAGGAAAAGGAAAGTGTGTGATCGATAAGCGAGTTACATTGAATAAAGGAAGGAGGTGTATCAGAATGATAATAGAAAGTAGAGTGGTGTAGAAGAGGTTAAGAGAAAGGACACGATGTGAGAGTTAGAAGTGATTGAAAGGTAGAAGGAGGAAGGGAAAAAAACAGGAGTAAGTGGCGTTGGGATGTAATAAAATAAAAAGAGAAAAGCAACAGTAAGGTGACATCAAATCAACAGGATAACAACAGTAAAAGAAAAGGGTCTTATGTAGATCACTACGAAAATGAGACGTAATCAGCGAAGGAGAAGCGAGGAAATTTTCCTTTCTTCAGCCAGCCAATGCACAGTTTGCCCTAGCATATGCCAAGAAAATGATTTAACACTAACGACTAACGATCAACGCTGTCAACTAATTCTTTTATTAAGCACTCAGGCTTCTACACAGAGGAGACAGCACAAGGACAGACAGAACGCCACAGTGGGGACAAAAAACACAAAACGAATGAAAATGAGAAACATGTTATATAATAATGAGAAAAATAGCTGCAAGAGCCCTACTTTCATGCAGTACCATTTGAACGTTTTCACGCACAGTTTATGATCTTTCCTTTTCCTTTGTTTTTTTTTTCTATAAGCATCGTTTTTGTCCTGTCTTTTTTACTTTTTTTTGATATCTCATAAATGGTTCCAGTTCTCTTAATTCCACTACTGGCAGCAGTTCGTCAAACTCCACTACAACTCCCGGCGGATCAATGTCCCCTCCACACATTTCCTTTAACCTGTTATATCCATATTTATCAATTACAATAGCCTTCACATTTTCCGAGTAATATCCGTAAGCAACTTAACCCTTATAGTATATTTAAACGTCTTTATCTTTCTTTCGGTTGCTGTGTTCTTAGCGTTTATCACGAAATTCCACTTGTGCTTTTTCGGCTTTCTCGCTTGTTTGCCTTTTCCTTGCACCACTCTTGGCGCCTTCTCTTTGTCTTTCTCCTCCTCCATTTTGATTAGTGGCGCTGTTTCACCTTCATGCTATTGTCTTTTTATACCGCCTGAATCTTCCTCCTCCACTGGTATATCTACTACTCTTGCTACTGTCTCCTCTTTCTTAAGCTCCTCTTCGAGCTCCTCCTCAAACTCCTCGTCAACCTCCTCGTCAACCTCCTTCTCAACCTCCTTTTCATCCTCCTTATCTACTTCTTTTTTCGCTTTCTGCCTCTCCGGCGGAGAGCTTACACTTTCTTTTCTTTTTCGTTTTTTTTAACTACTGTGAATGCTTCTTCTGTTATTGCTGTCTCTTTCACATCATCCTGTACCACTTTGTCCACCCTCTCCTGCTCCTCAGACTACTCTATTTGTTGTTCCTCCTTTTCTCTCTGGGGGCACTTCGCCTTCGTATGGCCTTTCTCGCCACATAGGTAGCATATGGGATGCCTGCCATCCACTACCACTGTCAGCCTCACATCCTCGGGTAACATTATTTCCTCTGCAATTCTGTTCAAGTCACTTAAACTTGCTTGTATGGCCATCTCTATGCCATAACCTCTTCAATTCAACCTTTTAGTTCTCGTCACTCAGTATTTTTGCATCTTCCTCCATGTTTTGCAAATTATCGCTGCAACCAACCATGTTTCATTTATTTCCGGTCGTACTTTTCCTACTCTAAACCTGGCAACATACTTGCCACAGTATGTTGGCAAAACATACTGTTCTGTCTTTATGACTACAGTGGAGTGCGTTATCGCTTCGTCCTCAGTTGCGAATCGCACCTCCACTGTGCCGTACTTTCTTCCTCTTGGGTTGAACGTGGTGAACTTTTGATTTCTTTTAGGCACTCTTCAATGGCTTCGATAGCTGCGATTAAATTTTTCGGGATGATACTTTCACTATTTTGTATATCATTGTTCTCTTTCTTACACTATTTCTTAGATCATCTGGTGGCGTTATTTTTAGATTATGGTAACTTTTCGCAGTCTTTTAACTTCCTCGGTTCTACTTTTACTTCACGAAACACCGAAGCATCTGAGTCCACTACTCTGCCAGTTGTTGCCGCATAACTGTGGCCTTCTGCTCGTCCAATTTCTATTTTTCTTCTCTTCTCAGGTTTCCCCATAAATGGGAAGAAAACAAACACAAATCAACAAACTCATATGTAAGAACAGCAATTTCAACAATCTACAATCGTAGGTACACTCACGAGGGGAGACCTTCAGGCGCAGGAGTGGCTGTGTGGTAAGTAGCTTGCCTACTAACCACATGGTTACCAGTTCAGTCCCACTGCGTGGCACCTTGGGCAAGTATCTTCTACTATAGCCTCGAGCCGACCAAAGCCTTGTGAGTGGATTTGGTAGACGGAAACAGAAAGAAGCCCGTCGTATATATGTATATATATATATATATATATATATAT
>NC_069000.1:41378818-41382951 GCF_001194135.2 Octopus bimaculoides
TATATAATATATATATGCGTGTGTGTATGTTTGTGTGTCTGTGTTTGTCACCCTAGCATTGCTTGACAACCGATGCTGGTGTGTTTATGTCCCCGTCACGCTGTGGTTCAGCAAAAGATACCGATAGAATAAGTACTAGGCTTTCAAAGAATAAGTCCCGGGGTCGATTTGCTCGACTAAAGGTGGTGCTCCAACATGACCACAGTGAAATGACTGAAACAAGTAAAAGAGTAAAAGAGTAATGTAACTCACGTCTAACAGGGATCAAAAATAATGAAACAGAACAGAAAGAAATGATGTCAACAACGGCCTACATGTTACCATCCTCGTATTTATGTAGAATTACTGCTCCGATATCATACTCACTGGCATCTGAATCAAATACAATCTCCAATGCAGGATCGAAATGTACTAAAGACAAATCTGACGTTAGAAATTTTTATTTTGTCGAAAGAGTTCTGATAATTTTTCAAATTATATATTTTTTCAGTAAATTATTTTGTGGAGCTCTTACCTGGTGCATATTTGCTGTATAAATCTGATAATCATTTACACACACCAAGTCAGCTTTTTAAAGAAGATACGTTTGTTGGAGGGGCACATTTTTTATCGCATCTGCCCTCGACGGATCTGGTCGACCACAATTCTTATCAATAATTTGTCCTACATACATGATTTTAGGCAAGAAAATTTCGCATTTCTCCTCACCCAGTTTGATACCATAATCTTGTTTTTTTCAAAAATACATTATTCATGTTCGATATGCTCATCACATGATTCACTTTTAATTAATATATCATCCAGATAGATCATCGAGAAGCTACATTCTGCAAGCAACGTATCCAACACTTGTCGGGATATAGCAGCATTGAGGGCAAACGGGAACCGTTATTTGTGCAGGTAATTGTGGGTGTTAAAAGCTTAGTACGTTTATCTTTCACTAGTGTTAGTAAGTAAGAAAGAGAAAGATCTAATTTCCCGAACAATTTACCACTATTTCGTTTCGAGAAGATTTCTTCCGGGATAGGTAATAGGTAGTTATACTATCTTAAACATTCGCTCAGTCCCTTCAAGAAATCTGTACCTACCGGAAATATATAGTTCTTCATTTTACATACACTCTTAGAGACACCCAATCTGAATAGGCCATTTTTTAATCACGCCCCTTTTTCCAAGTCTGTCTAATTCCTTATTCATTTGTTCCAGTGCTAAAACGGTACATTACGTTAGGTTTTCAAAATTGGTAACGAATATTCTATTCTTTCACCTGAAATTTTGCTCAAAATTTAATATGCTCACTAATTGCATCAGAAAAAACATCAGAGAACAAATTTTTTCTCTTCTTTTTAGTATTTTCTAACTCTGTATTACAACCGGTGGACGACCCCCATTACATTTTGACAAAATTTATTTATGGGAAAATTCCATAATTTGAACATTTCCATCCAAATAGATCCAAAACCGTCGCTTGTATATTTTAATACTAAGCTTTCGCTTATATATTCTTGCGCGAAATGTAACCTTACAGATAATTTCACCTTTGATAATTAATGTAATACTCGAAACTCCAGGTGCAATCTTCGAGGTTTTCTATAGTGCATATTTCTCGAGTGTTTTCCATGTGTCTTCATTAATTAAAGTAATGTTACTACATGTACCCAACTGTAATTTCACATTTATATTATTGATTTTTACATACACAACATTCCTTCTCGTTCGTATTTCTTCTCACCGACAAAATGTTTGCATGATTTTTGCTGCTGAACTATTTTGCAGTGTGATTTTTTTTTCACCTAACATACCACACTTGAAATTTTCGTCTTTTATAACAACAGACGAATCTAGTGTAATTCTCCACATCCAGAATATTGTTTATTTTTCCGTTTTTCATTCTTAATTTCGGTCGCACCGACTGTATGAGAGCAGTTTCTTACTTCAGTTTGTTCCATATCGTGCATTAGGTTTATCACTCTCTGGTAATTCTCAGATATTTTTTGTGGTGTTAGCTTCTCGTCCCGCTCTAATTTAGTCAGTATTCTGTTATGAATTTCTTCATTTTTCTTTGCCGTTAAACCTTGAAAGAAAATTAAACATTTAAACATATCTGGTGTTGGTTCATTAATTTTAAATCTTTCGCATTCGCTTTTAAGCATTTTTGGTTGAAAATCTTTGATAGAATATTCACCGTTTCTTCAAAACAGATTTCACTCAGTTTCTTTCATAATATATAATTTCAATATTTCTCATACTCAGCTGGTGCTAGCTTTCGCAACAAAAGCCGAGAGTTTTATCCTCTTGCCAGGCACAGCATTCTTCTGTAAAAATGTTCTCGTATCTTCTAAAGTAAGCAGAGAAGGTTGAACCTTCCTCTAGGTTATGTGCGAACCTTCCAATCAAGTTTTGCGACAGTGTCCAGGGTGAACGAATCAGATGAATTTTCTGTTTTCTTCTGTATCATTTGTACTAACAATTCATTTTACTTCTCAAATTCCAGCATCTGTTGTTATTGCTATTTTTATTGCTATTTTTGCTGTTTCTATAATTCCAACGTGTGTTATCATTATTCTTGAAGCTTCTCCTGCTCGTGCTGCTGTCATTAAATTACCGAGGCTAGTAAACCTTTCATGTTAAAACAAAAATCAGTCCAGTATGAGCTTCGAATAACTACGTCACTAAAAATGTTATGACGTAGGTATACACGTCTGGTGTATAATGGTATTAAACAAATAAATTGTTGGATGAGACTATCTAAAAATAACCTATCGCAGAAATATATGTCAACACAAAACGCTGTCTGCGCTACTCGAACGTAAGTCCGATACCCAGCATTCACTGTTCCATAAAAGATTGTTGAACTAACACCACCAACTGTCACTCACTGTTCATTCAATTCATATTTACTATAATCGGTTCCTCCACCTTCGGTCACATGGGGGGTTTTCAGGACTCTCCCATGAAAGACAATGATTTAAGTCGGATGGGTGTTGACAATGATTCAAGTCGGATGTGTGTATTATGCCCGCGTGAGTGAACAGTAAATAGCCTCGGAATGTTGGCCTGTTTGGTAGTGTCAAACTTTCTTTAAACCACCTATCCTCGGACCCATTCGTCAGAAGTTGAGCAATTTAATGACTGAAATGTGCTCCCCAGTCACTCGGGATGCAGCGAAATACCTCCATTATCATATAAGATGATGCGACCAAAATCCCTACACGCCACCTATGAGTTAACAATTACAACCTCCCAGCTTCTAAAGCTTCTATCATTCATTACTTTTCTATTGCACTCCATGTACCGTTCCAAGAACCCAAGATGATCCTGAATGTATATTTGTTTTCAGTGGATAAACTCTTCTGCTGTACTAACACCAGAGGCACAAACGAAATGGAGACAACCAGAAAAGCAATTTCACTACAGAGTTTTTTTTATACTTTAACTTCTGGAAAGACGTTCTAACACAAAGTCGTAATCCTTCAATCCCATCGATCAAGAGTCTCTCACCCCAAGTTGTTCAATGAACGATGACTCAGCTGAATTCATTTCTCCATTGACAGGATTGTTTATTCTCCTGTAGTTTCCATTCTTGATTGCGTTGAAGGTATAGACACTGATGGTCCGATTTTGCAAAAGGTTCATTGGGTTAAGCACACACATATATACCTTTAAAGTTGATTCGTATTATAAATGTCTAACTACATACATTTTCTTGATGGCAACCTTATGGCACTCAAGTATTTGCATGAATTACGTTATGTCTCCCAAATATCCGAACTTCTCGTTTATCTAAGGAAGGTTCTACACACGCTAACACATAGTGATGATTCTTATCGGATGTAGTGTGACAGTCTCAAAATATCACAAGTTTACACATAGTAACTTTGTTTACCCTGATCATATTTGTACCACCTTTTACTGTCTTTTTTCTATTTTCTATGTATGTTGTAAGTGTTGTAAAGGAATACTTTGCTTCAATTTACCATTTTTCTTCTTTCGAGTGAGAGAATTTTTCGTATTCCATACTCGCTGGTGATTTAACTTCTGATTGTAGTGCATCAGTGTTTAGGTAATAGTACAATGTGTGAGGGTAACGTGTACCGATTTTGAAATATGTTAATTAATCTTGTGGTGGGGTC
>NC_069000.1:41383051-41383498 GCF_001194135.2 Octopus bimaculoides
ATATGTATATGTATATGTATGTATTAGTTTAACGCTCCGGAAAACTGGAAGCGTCAATTACGTTTCGACCGTATGCTCTTCGACAGAAAAGATTAAGAGGAAAAAAAGGAGAGGAAAAAAACTGTGCAACTTCCGGCGCGCCAACAAGGCGATATATACGCGTTTGTGTGTATGTATGTGTGCATCCTCTGGTGTGTGAATGCGCGTTTGTTCGTGTATATATGTCTGCCATTTAGGGAGACATGCATATATTTATATATGCTAAAATATTTAATCGTGATTTACTGCTTCAGGTTGTACCTTCGACGAAAGAACAAGGTGGGGCGTTGTGTTCCTGAGCAAAACCATTTACATTGCACTGCAATTATATCGACAGCAGTCCGTATGGCACGTTTCTGCACCAGTTCATTGCTTTGACGGAGTGAGTTTATGTAAAACCAATGATTT
>NC_069000.1:41383508-41383770 GCF_001194135.2 Octopus bimaculoides
GTTCATTGCTTTGACGGAGTGAGTTTATGTAAAGCCAATGATTTGAACTCTGGAAACGAATCATCCGTGTAATTCTACGGCAATAAAATGCGAAAACGTTACCCGACGGAAAAGTCTATGGTGCATGTATATAGTTGTGTATGACTCTATGTGTGTACGCGTGTGTAATCGTGTGTGCATGCTTGTGTCATTGTGTGTGTGTGTACATCTCTCTCTCTCCCTCCCTCTCTCTCCCTCCCTCTCTCTCTCTCTCTCTATATAT
>NC_069000.1:41384446-41385541 GCF_001194135.2 Octopus bimaculoides
ATCTATGAAACCGTCAGTCTGTCTGTCTGCCTATCTACCCATACACATAAATATCTATTTAGCAATTGATGGATAGTTCTGTCTATTTGTTTAACCACATTAAAAAGCACCTATCCATCAATGTGTGCGTACATATATATTTACATATACGAACCATATATATATATATATATATATATATATATATATAACACGACTACATTACCTCTACCGGTCCGGCTCTCTTTAATATTATACCAGAATACATTAAAGGGGAAACAGATCATATTAAAAAATGTCAATAGTTCTCAGGACAAATTTCCCGCAAATAATCACCGAACCAACCCCCTACACCCGGATATAACTCCAACAATAAAACCTTTACTAGCGCGGGCCATAGGGATTCACATATGTCTGAGGCGTGAATCACGATCTAAAAGGCTCCGCAAGTGGTGCTACTCAGTTGGACATGGGTCTATACTGGCGAAAACATCTAAGTTATATATATATATATCTATAAATATATATATATATATATATATATATATATATATATATATATATATATAAATTCAGAAGAGTGGTACAACAAGGCACCGATAATATATATATATCAATAGATAGAAAGATAGATAGATTTCAAATTTACAGAAATCAAAGTAAAAGGACAGGTGTACAAACCACAAGCAGGAATATAAGTTCAAAGCCCGGGTAGAATGGAAAAGTCTTTTATCTTTCGACCGCACGCTCTTCGACGGAAAGGATGAAGAGGATAAAAACGGAGACAGACTAAAAAACCCGGAGAGAGAAAAGAATGTGTAGAGATCATGTGTGTGTGTGTGTGTTTGTGTGTATGTGTGTATGCATGAATATATATATATATAAATACGTGTATACATATATATACATCTACACATACATATATCTAAGTATACACAAATATATATACGTGTGTACGTATGTATGTGTTCATGCATGTATGAATGTATGTATGTTTGTATGTATATATGTACGTATAAATTTCTCGCATTTCAAAATACAGAAACTCTCAGCGTCCCTTACTTACTGCGGGTGATTTCTCTTCCATCTTTCTGGTCCTTGCATCTAAATGAAGAA
>NC_069000.1:41386410-41387155 GCF_001194135.2 Octopus bimaculoides
GGACAGCCGGGACCTCACTGTCTATGAATCGTCTTCGGAATTGATCTGTACCCGAATGACTAATCAGTGGCGAGTGACACTGACGGAAAGAGACATATTGTTCAAGCTACAGACGACTTTCGCATGATTTTATTTCGAGTGGACCATATCTCGAGATGATAACCCTCCCACACATAGCCACCTACCCTCAACGTTGGCACCATTGGGATTGGGGACATACTAGATCTGGTTAGGTTGGATGCAGCGTGCTACCGGGTACATCAGATATAATCAAGACCTGTACACCAGCGCCAGAGCAACAGTGGATTTATATCGGGGATTTCTTTTCCTAGACTAGGACACTAGCTGGGAGCTTAACACCTGGGAACACTAGAGGGTAAGTGGTAGTTCCCCATCCCTCAAAACCCAGGAAATTTCGTAGCATGGTCCCCACACTCGGATGCAGATTATGTACATATATATGCGTGTGTGTGTGTGTGTGTATTTGTGTGTGTGTCTTTGTGTGTGTCTTTTTGTGTGTGTGTGTGTGTTAGTGTGTGCGCGTGTTTGTGTGAGTGTGTGTGTGTGTGTTTGTGTGTGTGTGTTTGTGTGTGTGTGTGTGTGTGCGCGCGTTTGTGTATGTGTGTGTGTGTGCGCGCGCGCGTTTGTGTGTGTGTGTGTTTGTGTGTCTTTGTGTGTGTGTGTTGGTGTGTGTGTGCTTGTGTTTGTGTTTGTGTGTGTGTGTTTGTGTGTGTGTGTGTGTGTG
>NC_069000.1:41390118-41391236 GCF_001194135.2 Octopus bimaculoides
CAAGGACACAGAAAATGTGTCAAGTCCAACAGGAAACAGTGGTTTTCTTCCCTTTCGTGCGATTGCTACATTAAGTTGACAACATACTATCACTTTATCGTGTTGCTACTGCATAAATCACTCTGAGATATTCAGAAATATATTAATTTTTCGTATTTGATACTCGCTGGTGATTTAACTTCTGATTGTAGTGCATCAGTATTTAGGTAATAGTACAATGTTTGAGGGTAACGTGTACCGATTTTGAAATATGTCAATTAATCTTGTGGTGGGGTCACGAGGTTGTATAAATACAGATTAAAAAATAGGTCGTGACAGGATTACTACTTACATTCCTGTCGAAAATGATGGAATCATCATATACATCTATGATATTACTTCAAGTGGGGTTTGTTAATATTTAAGAGAGAACACAAAATACAGTTAAACGAAATATTGTTTCATTTCCACATTTTAGATTTATGAACTGTTCCTTATACAACGTTTTCTAGAATTATTCGCTCATCTTTGCATTGTTCTATTAGCATAATTCTCATATTCTCTGTTAACTAGCAGGGAAGAGTATTTTAACGATTTATATGACTAGGATAAAATATTATCAAACAGAATTTAAAATGTCTATATTGTTTTATGATATATTATGTCTTGTAATTGGTCAACATAAGTTTTCATAGAGAAGTAAATTCAACTATATTCCGTTCAATATTTACTGCACACAACGCAGCTTAATTCTCGACCATTGACATACGGTGGACATGGCAATGAACCACAAATTCCCTCCACGAAATATAATAAAGCTCCATTTTCGTTTCTGTAACCTGCTGGATCAGCTTCTGGTGCATGGTCCACACACACATATTCAATTCTGCCCTTATGTCCATGATGCCCGGTCATCAAATATCCTGAATATTCAGTTGACCAACCAGGGTAACACTGTGTCCTGGCTGGTAACATCATAACAACAGCAGGTTGTCGTGTCAAACAGACAGCACACGGAACGTTGTGTTCATCAATTGATTCAGCGTTAGCAAAAGGAAAAAATTTTTGCCTAGTGCTATGATTTATTTTATATTCACTTCCATATATGAGACCATATCTTTCAACTGCTGTAGTATAAT
>NC_069000.1:41391336-41393547 GCF_001194135.2 Octopus bimaculoides
GCAGCCGAAGCGACTCGAAACATACACTCAGTTTATGGGAAAGAATGCTTAGATGAAAGAACTTCCAGAAGATGGTTTGCAAAATTCTGAAGTGGAAATTTCAGCCTTGAAGATGAAGATCGAACAGGACGTCCAGTTTCGTTTGATGATAAGCCCCTTCAGATATCAATTGAAGAAAATCCTGCATTTTGATTTGGAGAATTAACGATAAATCTTAGTTAAAACC
This sequence comes from Octopus bimaculoides, assembly GCF_001194135.2. Lineage (NCBI taxonomy): Eukaryota > Metazoa > Mollusca > Cephalopoda > Octopoda > Octopodidae > Octopus > Octopus bimaculoides. The sequence goes on from NC_069000.1 coordinate 41,391,563, forward strand.
ATACAACTGTTCATTGCCATCTTCAACAACTTGGAAAGGTTCCTACAGTTGGGAAATGTGTGACTCATGAATTGAGCGAGAGCAACCGCAAATCCCGAGTTCACATCTGCTCTTCTCGCCATTCTCGCGAACTCATTTCACCCTTTTTGGATAGACTTGTGACTGGTGACGAAAAATGGACAAAAACGGTTTCTTTTCAATGGTGTAATGTTTTCATTAATCAAAGTAGTCGTTAGACACGGTCGTAATAAATTGACACGAAGTTTGCTTCCCAACCACATGGTTGTGAGTTCAGTCCCAATGTGTTGCACCTTAGGCAAGTGTCTTCTACTATTGCCTCCAGCCGACCAACGCCTTGTGAGTAAATTTGGTAGACGGAAACTCAAGGCTGGCGCGGTTGAATGAACTTATCTACTGAAAGATCCAAAGTAATGTTCTCACATTTCATCTGTCGAATGGCAGAATGGCCAGGAGTTGTTTCTATGTAGCCCAGTGGCTGAATAATTACGTTCTCTATCTGTGCATGCAGTCAGTAGATATCAAATTTAGCTATTAAATATTCCATTTTCTAATCATTCAACACTTATCTATATGTAGAATCTTCCGGTTATGTCGAGGATGCATCGAAACAGTTACTTCTTTATAAAAGCAATATGGCTGTCAAGTTTTGTGGAAACGGGCGTGTCCGAACATGTACGTACATTCCAGCAAGGAAACTTAAGATTTGATTGCTTCATACATGCCATTTTCTAATGTTATGTCGTGGGTTTATACGTTTAGTATATAATGGTATTAAACAAATAAATAGATGGTTGTAGTTATCTAAAATATCCTTTTGCTGAAATAAGGATTAAAACCGAACGCACTCTGTGCTACTCGAACGTAGGTACAATACTCAGCATTCACTTTTCAATAAACGACTGTTAAACCAAGACACGTCGAAATAACACGGTAAATTAATACGATCGAACTAACACCGTCAACTATCTCTGACTGATCACTCAGTTCCTGTTCATTGCATTCGGTTAGTCCACCTTCAGTCACGTGATGGAGGACCAGCATTCTCTCATAACACTTCCCCTTTTCTAGAATCAAACTCCGCTGGTAGTTTAATATTTCTTGCATTTACGGTCTATTTTAAATACTTTTGTTCGTTTACTTTTTCTCGAACTTGAACGTGTAATTACCACGAATGGTTTAGGTGTTGGTACATCAAACGTACCATAAAAGTTTTCCATCGGAATTTCCTTTCTTGTAACTGCTTCCTCAGTAAACCTCATTTATTAAGTCGGTTCATAAGTCTTTTATGTTCATATTGGGAAATAACACTTTACTAATATGTTTAGCAATCACTCCGTCTTCCCACATTTCCTTGCATTGAAAAATTTTGTATTATATTTGTTAGTATGTTATCAACTTTAAGTGACAGTCCAATGAAAGGGAAGAATTCTACTGTTATTTAGTCCTAGGTCATACTATCACTTCATCGTGCTGCTACTACATAAATGTCTCTGAGATATTTAGAAATATATTATTTCTATTCGCAAAAATCAGTGAATGTATTTCACTTGAAATATATATGTTTTCAAAGGCGGATGGGCATCGAAAGCTATGCTACTCCAGACTGATGATGAGCAATATCTCAGAAACTAGTCTTAGGAAGTTGACTTTGCTGGGCAGAAGTGCTTATCCCCACTTTGAAAACACAAGGACACAGAAAATGTGTCAAGTCCAACAGGAAACAGTGGCGTTCTTCCCCTTCGTGCGATTGCTACATTAAGTTGACAACATACTATCACTTTATCGTGCTGCTGCTGCATAAATCACTCTGAGAGATTCAGAAATATATTAATTTTTCGTATTTGATACTCGCTGGTGATTTAACTTCTGATTGTAGTGCATCAGTGTTTAGGCAACAGTACAGTGTTTGAAGGTAACGTGTACCGATTTTGAAATATGTTAATTAATCTTGTGGTGGGGTCACG
>NC_069000.1:41395060-41395885 GCF_001194135.2 Octopus bimaculoides
TATATATATATATATATGTTGTAGGTGTGCGCTTAGGCATTTGTGCTGGTAATGTGTATTAATATATCTAGATACAAGGCTGCAGATGTTTGTGTGCTGATATCGAAAGATTGTGAAGGGAAGGCCGTTACGTCACGCATTTTCTCTAAAATGCAAAACACGATTTTGTTCAATTCCTATGTTGTGAGATTGATTGGGGAAGAGGTGGAAAATATTGGATTGTGACTGGAAAGCTCAGAATTCCCTTACCAAGGTGCACTAGCGTGATGACGTGCTGATTTAGTGCGTGGTTAATGGATACAGTCCTTAGGTAACTATATTCTGTGTTTGGCTTGAAGTGTACTTTCGATGATACCCTGTTCGTGTGATCAATCTTCACAAGATTCATATTTCGTCTATGACCAAATAAATTCAACGGAGTAAGTAGTCTTGTGTAATCTCAAGAGAATCTATAAGCGTCACTTAAAACGTGATATACAATAATAGGATAAACGTTTGTGTAGATGAGAAAGAGGGAGGGAGAGGGAGAGATGAAGAGAAAGAAAAAGGAAGAAAGAAAGAAATAGAGAGAGAGATTAGAAACAGAATATACTAACCATCATATACCAGACTTGAATTACGTGGACAGGTTGTTCTACCCCACCGGGTATAGAGGGATCCAGGACCGGGTCCTACGAAATTTAAAGGGAAACAATGTTGTTTAAAAGAAATAATTGGTGAACCATGTAGGAAAGAATTTCTTGGCTACAAATTCATGAATTGGGGAGACAATGATTGGACGATAGGAAGGAAGGAAGGAAGGAAGGAAGGAAGGAAGGAAGGAAA
>NC_069000.1:41396943-41401386 GCF_001194135.2 Octopus bimaculoides
ACGTAAATCTGATTCCGGGAAAGAATCACCGACGCCTCTAGGTGAATGAATACTTTTAGTGACTCGTCAAGATTTGCATGATTCATCACTAATTCACTTCTCGGCCGAATTGAATGAGGTTTTCTTAGCAACGATGATCCAGTCTTTAACTAAATGTTTAAGATAAAGTAATTGAAGGCTGGTGAATTAAATAAAGGACTAGAACAAAATATGAGGGTAAGGCGAAAATTTGACTTTGAATCAACTTATATTGGTTAGTTTTAAAGGAATGTATATAATTAGGTTAATAAGAAAGTGCTCATTGCGAGGAAATTATGGTGAAGATTATTAGCTAAGAAAATGTTGTATGAATTTAAGTGACTAAAAAAATATAGTAAGTAATCGCAACAGTTAATTTTTCAACAAAACATCTCAGCTATTGTTAAAGAAAACGGTACAGTAGCTATGTTCAAATGGAAGTTCTATATGGGATGAGATTTATGACCAAAAACTCGGCAAAAAAATGTGCTACAAAAGTGGTGTGTCTTTAAGTGATCACGGAAAACCAATCAATGTAACATATTGAAATATTTTTGTTATTTTAAGATATTTAGTGTTATGAAATACATCATCTGATTTCATTTATCTGTTAGCTTGATGCTAGACTGGGCTTAAATGTATTCTCTGTAGCCACTGCAAGCCGCTGTTTTCTTCGCATCGTCGGTAAAAGAGCTCTATGAAACGTGTCTTATGGTGAAAGCTTTGTCAAAAATTATTAGCTAGAAAATCAGCTATATGGCTTTAAGTAACGAAAGGGTAAAGGTGATAATTTAAAAAAATCAAAATATTTATTCCTGTTTTAGAGAAGTAATTTATTATTTGAATTGAAATGAAAGCGTTCAATGAGACGAATGTGTTGGAAAAAAGACCGTCTAAAAATATAAACCACAGAGTTAGTTATGAAATTTATTGCCGCGATTTCAGATTAATTTTTATTATTCTTTTTATGCATTAGAATATATACGTATAAATAACACATTGTAATATAAATTTTACACACTACAACAACTAATTGTTAATGATTTAATTAAAATATGACATTATTTCAAAATAAAAATTGTTTAGAAATATATTTATTTGCAACAGATATGCTGCTATTAATTCTTTTTTTAATTTTAGGTGCAAAGAGAATTTAACATTTGAAAAATATCAGTATTCAAAAGCTATTTAGAATAGTATCACTTTTCAATTAGAAAGGTGAATATAGTTAATTGTAATGAAAGAAGTGTTGCCCTTAAAAATATAAACCTGAATGAGAAATGCGGGTACGGAAAAGTACAGAAATGCAAAAGTACAGAACATGCAATAATTAAGCCACAAAGAGTACGGAACACAAAGGTAGAAATCGTTAACTATTGGTGTTGAAGTCAAAATTTAGAGACTGAAATAGTACGACAGAAATTATGTGGAATGCAAGGGATCTCTGAGGTAACGCTATTCAACTGGGTTGGTTAGTCAGAGATCAGGAAATGTCTCCAGGTCGAACATCTGCTTCTCTGCATTGATAGGTCACAGCTCCGGTACTAAGAACATGCAATTTCAATCTCACAGAAAACAATCACAAGACGGATTCTTCAAACTGGATCTAGGAGTAGACCAGAAAAGGATCTAGGAGTAGACCAGAAAAGGATCTAGGGGTAGACCAGAAAAGGATCTAGGAGTAGACCAGAAAAGGATCTAGGGGTAGACCAGAAAAGTGATGGGCAGAAAGTACCCATCGGTTCAGATTGGTTACGCTTGTCGACCTAAACGGTTATCTTAATAACAAATGCTTCCAGCTGGAAGGGCCCTCGAAAGCAGGTGCATGATTTCTCTACAACCACCAAACTTGCAGAATTAGTGAGCAGCAAAAATATGTGGATGGTTTCATTGATTCTGTTTCTTACTACAACACACGCTTCACCCTACAATTTCTTATTGTTTACACTTACATTAGAGGTGAAAATATTTCTTACATTCATAGAGCTGAACTGAAAATATTTGTTTGCGACTTTTTCCTGATTATAATCTTACAGGTACACAAAATTACTTACATTTATTGGCGTGGCCCTGCATATAAACACATATAAAAATAGTTAATATCATAGCATAAGAGGGTTACTTTTTATTAACGAAATTATGGTAAAGTGCAAGACATTTCCAAATGAATTTAGGCAAGTAACGTAAAGTGGTTATTTCGTAGAGCAGATAGAGTAAGTAATGAAAAACGAATGGAACCCGAAAAAAATTAGAAGCCAGTAGGTGAGGAGACACGTTTAAATGATTTTAGCTGAAAGAGATTGAAAGTGAATATTTTATAACATTTAATCTGGTCCCCGAACATTTGTTTTACGTTTTGATCTTGTATGATATACAATTAGATCTTACTTGGCGTGTGAACAGCTTTATCATCGAGAGATTTCTTGGAAAGGAAACGGTTCTGTGAAAAAATAGAAATAACATCATAGAAATAGATTTTCAGATAATTCATCAATGATTACAATTTAATGCTAAGCAATACAATAATGGCATTTTTGGACAGCTTCTTTTAAAGATGTGGGTGACAACTTCATTATTAATTCCACCAAATTTACATTGTTATTTCACAACTTGGTGGTTTACCGCTTTCTTACCGCCTCTGTGCATCGGTACTCGTCAATTTCATGCTTTTCTTTGACAAAAGCATACCCATGACAATGAGAGCTAATTAAGTGTAACGAATGAAAATACGCACGGAGAATGTAGCAAATGCATTTAGAAAAACTTATCTTCCAGTTTGTAAATCTACAAACAAGTGGGTAGATATCCCAGAATCAATTCGTTTCGCGTTCTACGTAACCTACATTTAAAAATATATTTACGTTTCTCTGCGCGTTTATTCAGCCGAAGACCCTACAACTTCCAAACGAAGAATAGCAAACAAATATAAATTGAAAATTCTGAATGTATTTACACCATTCTTCGTGCGTGTTTACATATACCTGAGAGATACATGGTTTTGGAATTTTATTCTTCTTTCAAGCAATTAGGTACTTATTGTACCCTGACTTTTCATATATATTTCCCATGTTTCGATTAACTTCGCTGACCATTTTATTAATATTTTTTTAATGATAATGATAACATATTTGAAATTTGAATTTATACTTGCTCGCTAATGTGCGTTCGGATGTGGTGGTGCCTTCAACTGAACAAATAAGCGTGGAAAGTTAAATACAATTCTAAAAATACTTTACGTAGATGAGCTTTATGTGCCAATACGACACAGAAAACGAAATCAATCACTACTGGTATATCTACACTACTGCTTGTAGATTTAAGAAATGGAAGAACCATTTTTTCCAAATGTATTTGCTATATTCTTCATGCATGTTGACGTATAGTGAGAGAGACGTGGTTCTGGAGAGATTTATTATTCTTTCAAGGAAAAGGATACTTATTTTCATACTTCTTTTGTTACTAGCCCACTTTATTTTTTAGTTACTAGCCCAATTCTTTTAGTTACTAGCCCAATTCTTTTAGTTACTAGCCCAATTCTTTAAGTTACTAGCCCAATTCTTTTAGTTACTAACCCAATATCACACCTAGCTGGGTTTAACAATCTACAAGTAGGGTTGTCAGCAAACTTAGGTATGTAATTTCTTAAAGCGATAAACGTTTTTCTCTTAGCTAAGCGTTCTAATCTCTCATCGATATTACTACGTTTAGCGTCGAATATAGCTTCTTCATCAATATCATTGTATTTCTGCACGTTAGCCTGCTTTTATTTAGAGGAAATACTTACTTTTAGCAACTTATCACATAAAATATTATACTCTAAGGAGGACAGTCCTTTTACCCTTTTATATTTTAATTTTTACATATTAGTTTTATCTGTTTTCGTTTTCCGTTTTTCGTTTCCCGTTTTTTCATTTCTACGTGTAATAAATGCTGCCTTCACAGCTTCTCGCGTTACTTCTATTATACAATTTTTAGTTCGTTATATGTGATTTCCAACTATACAAGGTGTCTGAGTATTTCTCAACGTATGAAATTATTAGTAGTTTCAATTAACGAAGTGAAAAATCACGTAATGTCTGCGCTTTTATTCATTACAGTGTCATTTCTTCAAAGGTCAGTCTTTACATTGTACGTCTTCCAGACATTTTGATTATATTCAGAGGAAAGAAAGAGTAAATGAAAGTATATTTAGGCGATGAATAATTAGTATAGGGAGCACACACAACGTTTTATCGTACTATGATCAAAACATTTTACACTGAGAAATTTCGGTATTAATTTGCAAAGCAAAAGTGTTGATTACGAGAACATTAGTGGAGTGCATCGTTCGAAACTCTCTGCCTACATACCCTGCTAGAATCTTATATTGTTTCTGTGTATATATTTATATATTTATGTATATATATATATATATATATATATATA
>NC_069000.1:41401853-41402451 GCF_001194135.2 Octopus bimaculoides
AAATGTGTGTGCGTGCGTATGTATGTATATGTATATATATGTATTAGTTTAACGCTCGAGAAAACTGGAAGTGTCAATTACGTTTCGACCGTACGCTCTTCGACAGAAAAGATTAAGAGGAAAAAAAGGAGAGGAAAAAAAACTGTGCAACTTCCGGCGGTCCAACAAGGCGATATATACGCGTTTGTGTGAATGTATGCATGCATCTTCTGGTGTGTGGATGCATGTTTGTTCGTGTATATATGTCTGCCATTTAGGAACACATGCATATATTTATATATGCTAAAATATTTAATCTTGGTTTACTGCTTCAGGTTTTAAACTCACGAACAAATGGTTGTACCTTCGACTAAAGAACAAGGTGAGGCGTTGTGTTCTTGACCAAAACCATTTACATTGCACTGCAATTATATCGACAGCAGTCCGTATGGCACATTTCTGCACCAGTTCATTGCTTTGACGGAGTGAGCTTATGTAAAGCCAACGATTTGAACTCTGGAAACGAATCATCCGTGTAATTCCTCCGATATAATGTTCGAAGATGTCATCAAAAGACCATTGCGTATGTATATATATTTGTGAGTGTCTCTCTGTGTGT
>NC_069000.1:41403473-41404019 GCF_001194135.2 Octopus bimaculoides
ATATATGACACGACTACTTTAGCTCGAGCGGTCCAGCTCTCTTTACTATTATAGCAGAATAAACAGAAGCGAAAAGGGATCTTATAAAATTCAAAAGTTCTCAGGACAAATTTCTCCCCTAAAATCCCGGACCAACCTCCAACACCCGGATATGTCTCCAACAATAAAAAGTCTTTGCTAGAGTTGTCCAAGGTGTCCCATATATGACAGAGATGTGAATCACGACCTAAAAGGCTTCACCAGGTGTTGCTATTAAGTTAGACATAACCTGGGCCTAAACTGGCCGAAACATCTAAGTCATATATATGTGTGTATGCATGTATGTGTGTGTGTGTGTGTGTGTCTGCGAAGGCCTGGCTGCTTGGTAAGATGGTTCTGTCCTAAAAGCAAGCGTTCTAATATAGCCGCAGACCAACCAGTGTCATCTGAGTTGATTTGGTAAATGGAAGCTGAAAGAATGCTGTCGTATATATACATATATATATATATATATATATATATATATATACAGAGAGAGAGAGAGAGAGAGAGAGAGAGAGAGAGAGA
>NC_069000.1:41405073-41405618 GCF_001194135.2 Octopus bimaculoides
GTGTCTCCCTTTAAATGACACCTTTTGTGATTGGATGGAGATGATCTACGATTGACACACGCAATACTCAGCAAAATATTTTACTGACATTGGCAGAAATTTGTAAAATGAAACAGAAATTCCAGTTTATTTTAGGATTCTAATTTATTTATTTCCTACTGTTTGTGTTCATTTTACTTCTTTATTTTTCCGAAACTGTTTTAATATTCATTTAGAGAACTACTTTGTACGTTCAACATCTGTACTGACTATAACTGCAAAGCTTTATTTGATGAAGTCTAGTGTTTTTATTGGTTAGTTCAGAACAACATGATGTTACAGATTATTCGAATTTATTTACGCTTAATCTTTATAAAACATTTCTGCTGGTGATAAATTTATGATAATAAAAATGTCCGCTGCGTGTGTGTGTGTGTCTTTGTGTGTGTATATGTCTGTCTATAAACGTGTGTGTGTGTGTGTATGTGTTTCAGTCTCTGTGTGCACATCCATATGTGTGTGTGTGCGTGTGTGTGTCCGTTTGAGTGTGTGTGTGTGTGTATGTG
>NC_069000.1:41405628-41406439 GCF_001194135.2 Octopus bimaculoides
TATATGTATATGCGTAGATATATATATATATACATATACATGCATACATATACACACACACGCACATGTGAGTATGTATGTATGTATATATATATATATATATATGTGCAGTTGTGTATATTCATATATATACATACTTAAGTACCCTATCCAATATAAATTGTCTTTCACGTAGATTCGTGTATGAACAGTTATATAAACCCTGATTTTCGGCAAACTCTCCAGTGATCGATGGCTGCCACTCAAATCCACGACACTCACCCTCTTGAGTATCGGCTAATATTCATGCCATGTTCAATACTCAAATCCGACAATATTGAATTGTTGTGTACTCTTATAGCTAGAATGAAAGATTAGTTAGTATAAAATTGAAGTCTTAACTCTCCACGACGAAATGACTTTATTTCTAAATGTTCTATAAATGCCAAAAAAATGTATATAATAAATAAATACAGAAATTTAATTCCTTTTACTTCTCGTTTCTTTCAACTTGTTGAATTTATTTCTGTATATTAATGAAACTGTATTATTTTATGTGTAACGGTCAAAAAAATATAATCTATATCTTCAACATACATGTACGTATGTACGCACGTTCATCGTCTTGGTATGTATACATCATAACATTTACGCAGCCTAAACTAAGAGTTATGTTTAGTGATAAATACTTATAATTACGTTATAAGTAACGAGATTATCATTATAGCTTTTAATTAAGAAACAATAATATTTGTTATAACGTTACGTACGAAAACACAGTTATCAAGCGGGTTAATTATAATTTGCTACATGCCAGTGCATTTTTTGTTAA
>NC_069000.1:41406705-41409827 GCF_001194135.2 Octopus bimaculoides
ATATATATGGACATGGAGAGAGATATATAATTATGCGTGTGTGTGTATATATATATATTTATATATAATATATATATATATTTAATTATATATATATACATATGTAATTATGTATGTATTATGTATGTATGTATGTATGTATGTATGTATGTATGTATGTATGTGTGTCGTATGTAGTTGTAGGTACGTATGTATATGAAATATAAATAAGACTCAGTAGAATTAGTTACTTAAATTGAGACAACTCCTTAGGTAGGAATAATATACACACACAACACTATTAAGTAAATATCGAACTTCGTACCTAAGTACCGGCCGAACGATATTCGTGTAGTGTATTAAGACAATTAAACCCATCGGAGTGAGGAAATCTGCTCATGAGCTATCCAGACATGTATATTATATACAAATACGGTCCATAATGTTTACGAAGGGCAGATTCCGAGACAGGTGAATAAAATGTAAATGAATAACAGGAGACGTACAGGTGTCAATCCAGTATGGCCTTTTCTTACGACTCCTTTAATTGATTAATGAACACATTACATCACTGTAAAGAAATCGTTTCTGTCAGATGAATTCATGATTTTAACGTTCATGAATTCATCTGACAACAACAGTTTCTTTACAATGGTATAATGTTATCATTAATCAATTAAAGTAGTCGTTAAACACGGCCGTAATAAATTGACACGAAGCCTGCTTCCCAACCACATGGTTCTGGATTCAGTCCCAATGTGTTGCACCTTAGGCAAATCTCTTCTACTATTGCCTCCAGCCGACCAACGCCTTTTGAGTGAATTTGGTAGACGGAAACTCAAGGCTGGCGCGGTTGAATGAACATATCTACTGAAAGATCCAAAGTAAAGTTCTCATATTTCATCTGTCGAATGGCAGAATGACCAGGAGTTGTTTCTATGTATCCCAGTGGCTGAATAATTACGTTCTCTATCTGATATCAAATTTAGCTATTAAATATTCATTTTTCTAATCATTCTCCACTTATCTACATGTAGAATCTGCCGGTTAGCAGTCAAGATTCTGTCCAAAGTTCATGTTGTTAGCTCAACAAATTCAACATGTCGAGCAGTAGAATGAGTTTGTATGTCAATCGTAGGTAATGAATGTAGTTTGTTTATGTTTATTCTGTCTTGGTTTTACTTTCCTATGTTTTCTTTGTTTATCCGAGCTTGCTCTGTAGCATTGACTGCTTTCACGGCTCCTTTGTGCAATCAACGGAAAAACATATCATCTGTCCAAAATTCATTGGACAGCTTTACATACGATAGGTCTTTTCTGTCAAGAATTACATAATCAAGAATGTTCTAATAGATAGAACATGGATGCTTCCAGCCTTTTATTTATACTCCCATTTAAGAATATAGTTTATTCAAAACCTTTTATCTGGACGTTATCAGGAAGCCCTGTTTCTGTGAGTATAATTATGTCGTGGATGCATCGAAACAGTTACTTCTTTATAAAAGCAATATGGCTGTGAAGTTTTGTGGAACGGGGCGTGTCTGAACATGTGCGTACATTCCAGCAAGGAAACTTAAGATTTGATTCCTTCAGAAATGCCATTTACTAATGTTATGTCGTGGGTATATACGTTTAGTGTAGAATGGTATTAAACAAATAAATAGATGGTTGTAGTTATCTAAAATATCCTTTTGCTGAAATATGAATTCAAACAGAACGCACTCTGTGCTACTCGAACGTAGGTACAATACTCAGCATTCACTTTTCAATAAACGACTGTTAAACCAACACACGTCGAACTAACACGGTAAACTAATACGATCGAACTAACACCGCCAACTACCTCTGACTGATCACTCAGTTCCTGTTCATTGCATTCGGTTAGTCCACCTTCAGTCACGTGATGTGGGATCAGCATTCTCCCATAACACTTCCCCTTCTCTAGAATTAAACTCCGTTCGTAGTTTAATATTTCTTGCATTTACGGTCTATGTTAATTACTTTTGTCCGTTTACTTTTTCTCGAACTTGAACGTGTAATTACCACGAATGGTTTAGGTGTTGGTACATCAAACATATCATAAAAGTCTTCCATCGCAATTTTGTTTGTTGTGACTGTTTCCTCAGTAAACCTCAATATTTAAGTCGGTTCATAAGTCATTTATGTTCATATTGGGAAATAACACTTTACTAATATGTTTAGCAATCACTCCGTCTTCCCACATTACCTTGCATTGAAATATTTTGTATTATATTTGTTAGTATGTTGTCAACTTAATGTGACAGTCCCATGAAAGGGAAGAATGCTACTGTTATTTAGTCCTAGGTAATATTATCACTTCATCGTGCTGCTACTACATAAATGTCTCTGAGATATTTAGAAATATATCATTTCTATTCTCAAAAATCAGTGAATGTATTTCACTTGAAATATATATGTCTTCAAAGACGGATGGGCATCGACAGCTAGCAGGCCATGCTACTCCAGACTGATGATGAGCAATATCTCAGAAACTAGTCTTAGGAAGTTGACTTTGCTGGGCAGAAGTGTTTATCTCCACTTTGAAAACACAAGGACACAGAAAATGTGTCAAGTCCAACAGGAAACAGTGGCGTTCTTCCCCTTCGTGTGATTGCTACATTAAGTTGACAACATACTATCACTTTATCGTGTTGCAACTGCATAAATCACACTGAGAGATTCAGAAACATATTAATTTTTCGTATTTGATACTCGCTGGCGATTTAGCTCCTGATTGTAGTGCATCAGTGTTTAGGTAATAGTACAATGTTTGAGGGTAACGTGTACCGATTTTGAAATATGTTAATTAATTTTGCGGCGGGGTCACGAGGTTGTATAAATACAGATTAAAAAATAGGTCGTGACAGGATTACTACTTACATTCCTGTCGAAAATGATGGAATCATCATATACATCTATGATATTACTTCAAGTGGGGTTTGTTAATATTTAAGAGAGAACACAAAATACAGTTAAACGAAATATTATTTTATTTCCACATTTTAGATTTATGAACCGATCCTTATACAACGTTTTCTAGAATTATTCGCTCATCTTTGCATTGTTCTATTAGCATAATTCTCATATTCTCTGTTAACTAGCAGGGAAGAGTATTTTAACGA
>NC_069000.1:41409837-41410531 GCF_001194135.2 Octopus bimaculoides
TTCTATTAGCATAATTCTCATATTCTCTGTTAACTAGCAGGGAAGAGTATTTTAACGATTTATATGACTAGGATAAAATATTATCAAACAGAATTTAAAATGTTTATATTGTTTTATGATATCATATTATACCTTGTACTTGGTCAACATAAGTTTTCCTAGAGAAGCAAATTCAACTATATTCCGTTCAATATTTACTGCACACAACGCAGCTTAATTCTCGTCCATTGACATACGGTGGACATGGCAATGAACCACAAATTCCCTCCACGAAATATAATAAAGCTCCATTTTCGTTTCTGTAACCTGCTGGATCAGCTTCTGGTGCATGGTCCACACATACATATTCATGTCTGCCCTTATGATAATGAGCCTCGGTCATCAAATATCCTGAATACTCAGTTGACCAACCAGGGTAACACACTGTCCTCGCTGGTAACATCATAACAACAGCAGGTTGTCGTGTCAAACAGACAGCACACGGAACGTTGTGATCATCAATTGATTCAGCATGGTTAAAAGGAAAAAATTTTTTCCTAGAATCATGATCTATTTCATATTCACTTCCATATATGAGACCCCTTCTTTCAACTTGTGTAGTATATTTGGCCCAAATGGGGTCGTTAGGTAAACATAAGAGATTACTTCCGCCACCTGTTTGGTTATGTATTGATCCACCAACCACACCTAGAAT
>NC_069000.1:41410541-41411227 GCF_001194135.2 Octopus bimaculoides
CTCTAAAATGCAAAACACGATTTTGTTCAATTCCTATGTTGTGAGATTGATTGGGGAAGAGGTGGAAAATATTGGATTGTGACTGGAAAGTTCAGAATTCCCTTACCATGGTGCACTAGCGTCATGACGTGCTGATTTAGTGCGTAGCTAATGGATACAGTCCTTAGGTAACTATATTCTGTGTTTGGGTTGAAGTGTACTTTCGATGATACCCTGTTCGTGTAATCATTCTTCACAAGATTCATACTTCGTCTATGACCAAATAAATTCAACGGAGTAAGTAGTCTCGTGTAATCTCAAGAGAATCTATAAGCGTCACTTAAAACGTGATAAACTATAATAGGATAAACGTCTGTGTAGATGAGAAAGAGGGAGGGAGAGGGAGAGATGAAGAGAAAGTGAGCGAGAAAGAAAGAAATAGAGAGAGAGAGAGATTAGAAACAGAATATACTAACCATCATATACCAGACTTGAATTACGTGGACAGGTTGTTCTACCCCACCGGGTATACAGGGATCCAGGACCGGGTCCTGCGAAATTTAAAGGGGAAAAATATAGTTTAAAAGAAATAATTGGTGAACCATGTAGGAAAGAATTTCTTGGCTACACATTAATGAATTGGGGAGACAATGATTGGACGATAGGAAGGAAGGAAGGAAGGAAGGAAGGAAGGAAGGAAGGAAGGA
>NC_069000.1:41414241-41415348 GCF_001194135.2 Octopus bimaculoides
CCGAACATTTCTTTGACGTTTTGATCTTGCACGATATAAAATTAGTTCTTACTTGGCGTGTGAACAGCTTTATCATCGAGAGATTTCTTGGAAAGGAAACGGTTCTGTGAAAAAATAGAAATAACATCACGGAAATAGATTTTCAGATAATTCATCAATGATTACAATTTGAAGCTAAACAATACAATAATGGCACTTTTGGACAGCTTCTTTTGGAGATTTGTGTGATAACTTCATTATTAATCCCACCAAATTTAAATTGTTGTTTCACAACTTGGTGGTTTACCGCTTTCTTACCGCTTCTGTGCATCGGTACTCCTTTATTTCATGCTTTTTTTTTTTTGGCAAAAGCATATCCATCACAATAAGAGCTAATTAAGTTTAACGAATGAAGACACGCACGGAGAATGTAGCAAATGCATTTAGAAAAACTTATCTTCTAGTTTGTAAATCTACAAACAAGTGGGTAGATATCCCAGAATCAATTCATTTCGCTTTCTACGTAACCTACATTTAAAAATATATTTACCTTTCTGTGCGCATTTATTCAGCTGAAGTCTCCGCATCTTCCAAACAAAAATGGTGAACGAACATAGATTGAAAATTCTGAATGTATTTACACCATTCTCCGTGCGTGTTTACATATACTGAGAGAAACATGGTTTTGGAATTTTATTCTTCTTTCAAGTAAAAAGTTACTTACTGTACCCTGTGTTTGATACATTCAACGTGCATGTTGACGTACAGTGAGAGATACGTGGTTTTGGAGAGTTTCATTTTTCGTTCACTGGAAAAGATACTTATTTTCACAGACAAAATCTGTGCAGTATTCAGCGGTCCACAAGGTTATATATATGCGTTTGTGTGTATGTATGGGTGCATCTCTTCGTGTGCGAATACGTGTTTGATCGGGAGGGAGCTTATGTAACGCCAATGATTTGATCTCTGTAAACAAATCATCCCAGTAATTCTTCGGCAATAAATTATGAAAACGATAGTGTATGTATATATATATACTTGTGTGTGTTTCTATGTGTATGCGTGTGTCATTGTGCCTCTGTGTCTGTATGGGCACATCTATATATGTATGTTTATATATATATATAT
>NC_069000.1:41417884-41418557 GCF_001194135.2 Octopus bimaculoides
TGTGTGTGTGTGTGTGTGTGTGTGTGTGTGTGTGTGTATAAAGCGGCAGACGTACATGTATATGTATAAAGCGTTTCTATGTAAACTATTTAGGCAAGAAATGTCAAACTATATTTTACATGGAACAGAATTCATTATTGCCTTGAAAACTAACTTACATTTTTGTAATTGTATGGCTTTGCTACGTATAGTAATTGACAATTTCATTGCTTTTTATTTTTACAATACTGTCTATCGCATAACATTTCTTGGGGGTTTATAATTGTCATGCAGAATACTGAATATTTCAAGATAATGATCAAATTCCGCGTAGTCGCGCCTTGTCTTTATTCTTTCGAGGTCCATAGATTCAGAACCTTTTCATCACTGGCGTGTAAGGAATCAAACTACAACCTCCTGAAATTTATGACCATTTGCCAAAATTTGGAAGCAAAATATATAACGTGAATGCAACTATCTATCTATATCTATCTATCTATCTATCTATCTATCTATCTATCTATCTATCTATCTATCTATCTATCAAACTCTCTCTCAGTCTGTCTACCT
Organism: Octopus bimaculoides; assembly: GCF_001194135.2. Lineage (NCBI taxonomy): Eukaryota > Metazoa > Mollusca > Cephalopoda > Octopoda > Octopodidae > Octopus > Octopus bimaculoides. The sequence goes on from NC_069000.1 coordinate 41,418,434, forward strand.
ATCTACCCATATATTTATATATCTATTTATCGAACGATCGATAGTTCTACGTATCTATCTGTCTAAACACATTAAAAAGCATCCATCCATTAGTATGTAAGTAGATATATATACGAGCCATACT
>NC_069000.1:41419144-41420077 GCF_001194135.2 Octopus bimaculoides
TGTAGGTTGCGGTCTCAAAGCGACGAAAATATTTTGATAAATTAAATTTAAGTATTGGAGTGAATCTAACGGTTTTTGTGTGGTTTTTAAATGTCTTATAAACACCTTCCACGCAGCAATAGTTACATATGTATATATATATATATATATATATATATATATGACACGATTACTTCACCTCAACCGGTCCGGCTCTCTTTAATATTATAGCAGAATACATAAAAGCAAAAATACCGTAAAATTAAAAAGTTCTGAGGACTAATTTCCCTCCCAAAATCCCAGACCAACCTCCAACACCAGTATATGTCTCCAACAATAACGAGTCTTTGCTAGAGTTGTCTATGGTGTCTCATATATGACAGATGTGAATCACAATCTAAAAGGCATCACCAGGTGGTGCTATTACGTTAGACATAGCCTGGGCCTTTCATAGGCGAAATATATAAGAATTATGTGTGTGCACATGTTATATGTACACACATATAATTCCTGGCTATCGTTCAGTAGCTCAGGGTTCGATTATCGGCTTGGAAACGATTTCTTTAGGCGCAGGCTTGGCTGCATGGTAAGAAGATTCTGTAATAAATGGAAGCCTTCTAGTATAGCCTCAGACGAACCAATGTCATCTGAGTTGATTTGGTAAACGGAAGCTGAAAGAATGCGTTCTTAGATAGATAGATAGATAGAGAGAGAGATAGAGAGAGAGAGAGAGGGAGAGAGAGAGAGAGAGAGAGAGAGAGAGAGAGAAAGAGAGATAGATAGATAGATAGATAGATAGATAGATAGATAGATAGATAAATAGATAGATAGATAGATTTCAAATCTACAAAAAATAAGACAAGGGTAGGTGTACAAACCACAAGCAAGGGCATTAAGTTCAACGCTCGGGTAGAATGGAAAAGTCTTTTAACTTTCGATCGCAGGCTCTTCGAC
>NC_069000.1:41423190-41427092 GCF_001194135.2 Octopus bimaculoides
ATATATATATATATATATATACATATCGTAAACAAAATTATTGTTTTCCACACGGGTAGAAATATGACAAATCAAAGTTTATATGACACTTGGATTTGTTTAGATTATTTTATTTTAAACGTTTTAAAGACTTAACCACTTTCACAGTTTACTCTGCTTTTCAATTGTCTAGATTCTGATTGGAATTCATATGTGACCATATTTTTTGCGCCGAAAATCAAGGCTGCCACGGTTGAATGAACATGTCTCGTGACAGTTCCAAAGTGATGTTCTCAGATTTTATCTGTCGAGTGGTAGAGTGGTCAAGAGACGCTTAATAGTTATGCTTTGTGTCTATGTATGCAGTTTGCAGTCATCAAATTTTGCTATTAAATATTCTTCTTTCTAATCATTTAACACTTGTGTACATCTAGAATCTGCCAGTTAGCAGTCAAGATTGTGTCCAAATTTTAGGTTGTTAGCTTTACAAATTCAACATCTCAAGCAGAAGAATGATTTTGTGTGTGAATAGTAGTTCTTGAATGTAGTTTCTTAAACTTTATGCAATCTTGGTTTGTACTTTTGGTAACAGAGAACACGAAGCATGGACCACGGTTTTCATGTTACCATCATCGTATTTATGTAGAATTACTGCTCCGATATCGTATTCACTGGCATCTGAAGGTAATACAATCGCCAATGCAGGATCGAAATGTACTAAAGACAAATCTGACGTTAAAACTTTTCATTTTGTCGAACACATTCTGACAATGTATGAAACCAATTCCACTTTATACCTTTTTTTTTTAGTAAATTATTTAGTGGTGCACTTACCTTGTCCATGTTTTGCATATAAATCTGATAATAGTTTGCAAGTCCCAAGACAGCTTGTAAAGTAGATATATTTGTCGGGGTGGGGGCATACTTTTAAATGCATTTGCCCTCGATGGATCAGGTCGACAACCATTCATATAAGTGACTAGTCCTAAGTACTTAATTTTAGGCAAGAAAAATTTGTATTGCTTCTCACCCAGTTTGAAACTGTAACCTGTTTTTTTTTTTCATCTGATCACAGGATTCACTTTTAATTAATATATCATCCAGGTAAGTCATCGTGAATTCACATTCTGCAAGCATCGCACCCATCACTTCTTGGAATATAGCAGGAGCAACTTTTAGGGCAAAAGGAAACCGGTTAAATTTGTATAGATGTTTATGGGTATTAATTATTAGAGGCTCAGAACATTCGTCTTTCACCAGTATTTATAAGTAAAAATTAGAAAGATCTAATTTCCAGAACAATTTACCACCATTTCGTTTCGAGGAGATTTCCTCTGGGCTAGGTAGTGGGTAGTTATACCGTCTTAAACATTCGCTTAGTCCATCGAGAAATATGCACCTACCCGAAATTTATGGTTATTCTTCTTTACATACACTACTAGAGACACCCAATCTGAATAGGCCATTTTTTAATCACACCCCTTTTTCCAAGTCTGTCTAATTCCTTATTCACTTGATTCAGTGCCGCAAATGATACATTACGTCTGGTTTTGAAACCTGGTAATAAATTTTCTTTCGCCTGAAATTTTGCTCAAAATTTGTTGCGCCGATCCAACCCATCCGACAAAAATAAAACGATCGAGAACAAATTTTTCACTTCTTTTTTAAAAGATCTTCTGACTCTATTTTAAGACTGGCGCATTACCTCACTACATTTTTACAAAAAATATTTATGGGTAAATCCCATAAGTCGAACAGTTCCATCTAGTAAGTTCTAAAAAGGTTGCTTATATATTTTAATACATAAGCTTTCGCTTTTATAGTCTTACAGCGATATGTATCGTTACAGATAATTTCGCCTTTAATTATTTTTGTAATACCCGAGACTCCACGTGCAATCATCAAGGTTTTCTGTAGTGTAGGTTTTCTGATTGTTTTCCATGTGTTTTCATTAATTAATGTCACTACTTGTATCTAACAGTAATTTTACATTTGTATTATTAATTTTTACATACACAGATTTCCTTTGAATCTCGTTCGTATTTCTTGTCACCGATAAACTGTTTACATGATTTTTGCTGTTCAACCATTTTCTAGGTTTTGTTTTACACCGTGATATTTTATGACCTACCTTCCCACACTAGAAGCATTTTCGAGTTTTATAAGGACAGTCGAATCTGTAGTGTAATACCCCACATCCAAAACATGGCTTAATTTTCTGCTTTTCATTTCTTAATGTCGGTCGCACCGACCGTATATGAGAAAAGTTCCTTATTTCAGTTTGTTCCGTATCGTGCCTTAGGTTACGAATTTCTGCATCTTCTTTCGCCGTTAAAGCGACAGTTAAAACAACACACGTCGAACTAACACCGTCAGCTGTCACTCACTGTTTACTCAGTTTCTATTTATTATCATCAGTTAGTCCACTTTCAGTCACATAGAGGTATTCAGGACTCTCCCATGACAGACAATGATTTAAGTCGGATGGATGCTGAACGTTTCTATTACGCCTGCATAAATGAATAGCAAACAGCCTTGGAGTGCTGGCCAGTTTAGTAGTGGCAAACTTTCTTTAAACCACCTCGGAACCATTTGCCAGAGGGTGAGCAGTGTAATGCTCGTGATGTACTGCTCACTCACTCGGAATGCAACTGAATACCTCCATTATCACATAAGATAAAGCAACCAAGATCCATGCACGCCACCTATGAGTTAAAAATTACAACCTTCCAGCTTTTAATGCCAGTATGATTCATTACTCTTCCATTTCCGTTGGCCTCCTTTGAACCTCCTTTTACCGTTCCAAGGGTCCAAGATCAATCTGCGCGCAAATTTGTTTTGTGTAGATAAAGTGTTGAGCTGTACTGAGCCCATTTTTCAACACACCCATATATAACACTAATGGCACAAACGAAGTGGAGACAACCAGAAAAGCTACCACACTTCAAGTCTTTTTTATATATATATATATATATACGACTTTAGTTTCTTCTTGAAAGACGTTCTAACGACAATTAGTGATCCTTCATTCCCATTGGTTAAGAGTTTCTTACTCCAACTTCTTCCGTGAACGATGACTCAACTGAACTAATATGTCTTTTGACAGAACTTGTCTATCGTCCTGCAAGTTGTACCATGAAAACCAACCTCCTTTCTTGATTGGGTTGGCGGTTTAGTCTCCGACGGACCGATCTTGCATCGAGTTACTCTGGACAAGGCATACATACACAGGAATATCTACCTTTAAAGTTGATTCGTTTTATAAGTGTCTAAACACAAACGTGGTCTTGTCGCATCAGTACAAATGCCATTTGACTGGGGACACTATTTCGAAGGTCCCGGTATTCATACATAAAATAAATACTGTGGTTTCACATTGTTATTATTGCTGTCGTGATCGAACATGCTTACGGCACGCAAGTAGTTGCATAAAGGATGTGGCGCCTCCAAAATAGCCATCTTCTCAACGACACCATATCTTCGTTTATCTAAGGACTAGTCTACACCCTCCAACACATAATGATGAATCCTATTGGATATGGTGAGACAGTCTCAATATATCACACAGTTTATACATAGTAACTTGGTTTACCCTGAGTATATTTGTACGTCGTTTTGCCTTCTTTACTCTGTATTTTATGTGTGTTGCAAATGTTGTAAAGGAATGTATGTAACTCCTAGTACTTTGTTTCTTTGCTGTGAGTTTGCCATTTTTATGCTCTTGAGTGAGAAAATTCAGCATATTTGAGGTTCACTGGTGATTTCATTTGTTATTCTTGTACATCGTTGTTTCAGGTCTGGTACAAGGAAGTAAGCGTTGCGTGATCCGACTATGAGAATCTTCATTGATTTTGTGGCGGGGTTGCGAGACAGCTATATGTTGAAAATGGAGGAGTCGACCATTACATGCATACCTGTCAAAA
>NC_069000.1:41427333-41428276 GCF_001194135.2 Octopus bimaculoides
CTATTAACATAATTCTCACATTTTCTGGCGTCTATTTTCTCTCGGTTGGAATATTTTTCTTCCGGCTAGTAGGACAGATTATTTTAACGATTTACATAACACTAATAAAATATTATAAAGAAGAATTTAAAATTTCTATATTACTTTCTGATAGCATATCATGTCTTGTAATTGGACAACACGAATTTTCATAAGAAAGCGAATTCCGCTATACAGCCTTCAATATTTACTGCACACAACACAGCTTAGTTCTCGACCATTTATATACGGTGGACATGGCAATGACCCACAAATACCCTGGACGAAATATAATAAAGCTCCATTTTCGTTTCTGTAACCAGCTGCATCAGCTTCTGGTGCATAGTCCACACACACATATTCATGTCTGCCCTTATGGCTATTTCGCTCGGCCATCAAATATCCTGAATACTCAGTTGACCAACCAGGATAGCACTCTGTCCTGGCTGGTAATATCATAACAACAGCAGGTTGGCGTGTCAAACAGACAGCACACGGAACGTTGTGTTGATGAAGTGATTTCGCGTTAGCAAAAGAAAAGAGTTTATTAGTTGGGTACAGGCCTAGTTGATATTCACTGCCATAAATGAAACCACCCCCTTCAACTTTTGTAGAATAATTGGCCCAAATGGGGTCGTTAGGTAAACATAAGAGATTACTTCCACCACCTGTTTAGTCATGCATTGATCCACCAACCACACCTGGAATTGGTAAGAATATATCAAGTCAATAAAATATAAAGTTAAGTTATATGTTAAATAAGAAAAACGTAGATTAAAAGAAATCCTTCAAAAGGAACTTTCAATGTCAATATTGCCATAAATACGTTACGCAAGATTTCTCTATGCGTGATTAGATGTGTATCTTTGTGAGTTTGTGTGTGTGCGTGTGTATGTGTGTGTGCACGCGCGTGCGCAGCTAAAGC
>NC_069000.1:41428286-41429084 GCF_001194135.2 Octopus bimaculoides
GGGGGACATTATTTTCGGAAGTCAGGAAGAGGTCGAAACTGACATTTCAGCGTTCTTCGCTTTGAAACCAAAATAGTTAAACATTGATGGGATTAAAAAGCTTGTAAATAGATGGAAGAAAGTCATAGATAATCAGGGAAAGTACATTGATGATTAAATTTCAATTAAATATAACATTTGATCACTTGTTTTCTTTATTCAAAATTCGGACAGAACTTATAGGATGACCTGATATTTTTGCTGTCGTGATCGAACATGATTATGGCACGCAAGTAGTTGCATAAAGGATGTGGCGCCTCCAAAATAGCCATCTTCTCAACGACACCATATCTTCGTTTATCTAAGGACTAGTCTACACCCTCCAACACATAATGATGAATCCTATTGGATATGGTGAGACAGTCTCAATATATCACACAGTTTATACATAGTAACTTTGTTTACCCTGAGTATATTTGTACGTCGTTTCGCCTTCTTTACTCTGTATATTATGTGTGTTGCAAATGTTGTAAAGGAATGTATGTAACTCCTAGTACTTTGTTTCTTTGCTGTGAGTTTGCCATTTTTATGCTCTTGAGTGAGATAATTCAGCATATTTGAGGTTCACTGGTGATTTCATTTGTTATTCTTGTACATCGTTATTCTTGTACATCGTTGTCTGGTACAAGGATGTAAGTGTTGCGTGATCCGACTATGAGAATCTTCATTGATTTTGTGGCGGGGTTGCGAGACAGCTATATGTTGAAAATGGAGGAGTCGACCATTACATGCATTCCTGTCAAAAATGATGAAGAGATC
>NC_069000.1:41432043-41433795 GCF_001194135.2 Octopus bimaculoides
AATTCAAGGTTGGTTTATTAAATAAAAGTCGAGGTCAAAATACGTGAAATCAAAACAGGAGTGTAAGACAAAGATTGGGCTTTGAATCAACATATATAGGTTATTTTTAAAGGAATGTATATAATTAGGTTTGAAAGAAAGTGCTCATTGCGAAGAATCTTTTGGTGAAAACTATTAGCTGGGAAAAAGTTGTATGAATTTAAGTGACAAAAAAAAAAAAAGATAAGTAACCCTAAAAATACTAGCTCTAGCAGCAAAATTTTCAGTTTAACATGCCATCTTCATTTTGGTTTCCGTGCTTATCTTTAATTATGGTCAGGAATGTTTGGTAACGACTGAAATAGCACGACAGGAAATACAAACATCCGAAATGAGGATCTTCCGAGGGATCTCTGCAGTAATGTTACTCCACTGGGTTGGCTGCTCAGAGATCAGGAAGTATCTCCAGGTCGAACCTCTGCTTCTCTTTATTGAAAGGTCACAACATCGGTACTACGAACATGTGATTTGAATCTCACGGTAAAAGAATCACAAGACGGATTCTTCAAGCTGAATCAACGGGCAGTAGATCTACGGGCAGATAGTACCCATCGGCTCAGTTTGGTTTCACTTATCAACATAACCGGTAATTTTAATAAGAACTGCCTATATCTGGAAGGGCTCTCTAAAAGAAATACCTGTGGAATCTACACCCACGAATCTCCAAGAATTAGTGGATGGTTTTATTGATTCAATTTGTTACTACAACACAGTGTGCACCCCATTTTTTTCTGTCTACGCTAAAATTAAAGCTGAACTGAAGATGACTCCTTTATATTGTTCCAGATAATAGTCATACATATTCACAAAATTTCTCTCATATATTGACGTGACCCTGAACATAAAAACATATAAACACAGTATAATAGCATAGTAGAGTTCTTTTTCATTTAAGAATTTATGGTAAACTAGATGATATTCTAAAATGAATTTAGGTAAGGTTGTGTATTTCGTAGAGCAGATAAGGATAGTAATATAAAAAAAAAACAATGTAAAGTTAAAGAAATCAGAGGCCCGTTGGTGAGGAGACACAATTCAATGATTTTAGCTAAAAGAGATTGAAACTGAATATTCTATAACACCTAACCTAGTCTCCGAATATTTCTTCTACGTTTTTATCATGTACGATATAAAATTAGTTCTTACTTGGCGTGGGAAAAGCTTTATCATCGAGAGATCTCTTGAAGACTAAACGGTTCTGTGAAAAAATCAAAAAAAAAATCATACAAATAGAATTTCAGAAAAGTTATCATTGTTGGATTAGAATTTAAACTAAGCGATATAATGATGAGATTTTTGAACAGTATCTTAGGAATATGACAGTGACAACCTCATTGTTAATTCCACTTAATTTACAACGTTGTGTTACAACTTGCTGCCTTACCCGCATTCTTCTGTGAGACGGATATTCCTTTATTTCTTGTTTTTATATGGCAAAAGCATATCCATCGCATGAGAGCTAATATTCCTGTATTTTATATAGAGCGAAGAGTAATTTTCATGTCTGTGTCTGTGTATTTGAAAATTGTTTGAAACGTAGTCATACATGTTTTTCTATTAATATACATTCAGCCATATTTCTGGGGCTCTATTGTTCAAGAGATTGTGCAAAATTTCCCATTACGTGCCTCTATTCCCCAATCAAAGAATACTTTCCAGGAAGCTCTTATTATTCATTATTTACATTATTTACATTTGACGGATATTTGTCCT
>NC_069000.1:41433895-41434305 GCF_001194135.2 Octopus bimaculoides
ACGCAATATCATTTTATTTCCACATTTTAGTATGATGAACTGATCCTTATACAATATTTTTCTAGAATTATTCTATTAACATAATTCTCACATTTTCTGGCGTCTATTTTCTCTCGGTTGGAATATTTTTCTTCCGGCTAGTAGGACAGATTATTTTAACGATTTACATAACACTAATAAAATATTATAAAGAAGAATTTAAAATTTCTATATTACTTTCTGATAGCATATCATGTCTTGTAATTGGACAACACGAATTTTCATAAGAAAGCGAATTCCGCTATACAGCCTTCAATATTTACTGCACACAACACAGCTTAGTTCTCGACCATTTATATACGGTGGACATGGCAATGACCCACAAATACCCTGGACGAAATATAATAAAGCTCCATTTTCGTTTCTGTAAC
>NC_069000.1:41434994-41435732 GCF_001194135.2 Octopus bimaculoides
CCACCAACCACACCTGGAATTGGTAAGAATATATCAAGTCAATAAAATATAAAGTTAAGTTATATATTAAATAAGAAAAACGTAGATTAAAAGAAATCCTTGAAAAGGAACTTTCAATGTCAATATTGCCATAAATACGTTACGCAAGATTTCTCTATGCGTGATTAGATGTGTATCTTTGTGAGTTTGTGTGTGTGCGTGTGTATGTGTGTGTGCACGCGCGTGCGCAGCTAAAGCACCCGCTTCATCGTGAACAGATCACGCCTAAATACACGTCATGGCCACGTAGGCGTTATTTGATTCACCACTGATATTATTTTACGTCTAAATTATTGTGAGTAGAGAAGGAATTGTAAGGTTCAGTTTCGGATGAATTGAGAGTTGGGTAGGAAACCGTTCAGGGTTAGTTTATAGAAAAAGAAAATCTGTTCTTCTGTATGTCAAGCAAAAACCAATCGCGTTTAAGGAAAGTGAGGTTGAATGGGGAAAAGGCAGGAAATAGTGGCATCCGATTGGATAGATCAGAATTGCCTTACCACGATGCACTAGCGTGATTACGTGGTGAGATAGTGCGTAGTTAATGGATACAGTCCTTACGTACCTACATTTATGAATTAGAAGATTTGAGGTATTTAGTCCACATTGTACATTGTGCGGTCATTTCAGTCACCCTTTAAAATCCGATGTCGCTATAATCAACCTGTAGAATTTGTGTTGAATTTAGCCAACACCTACAAA
>NC_069000.1:41435939-41436225 GCF_001194135.2 Octopus bimaculoides
TGGCAGTTTTCATCACAATAGAGGACATCAATCTGGTCACTATCTGTAATAATCTTTAAAAGACATTTACATTCTGTGATTGGGTTTTCGTGCACCTAATATGACATTCTGGTCATGTGATCATACTTGACAATATTTATACTGATCGGGTATGATGAAATAAATACAACGGGGTAAGTAGACTTGTGCAATCGCTAGAGAATCTATAAGCGCTGTTTAAATCGTGATATACTTATAACAGGATATATATTTGTGTACATTAAAAAAAGGGAGGGAGAGAGACGGG
>NC_069000.1:41436237-41436598 GCF_001194135.2 Octopus bimaculoides
AGGGAGAGAGACGGGAGGAGGGAGAGAGGCGGGAGGAGGGAGAGAGACGGGAGGAGGGAGAGAGACGGGAAGAGGGAGAGAGAGGGCGAGAGATGGTGAGAGATGGTGAGAGAGGAAAAGAAAGAGAGAATAATAATATGGAATATACTAACCATTATATACCAGACTTGAATAACAAGGACAGGTTGTTCTACCCCACCGGGTATACAGTGATCCAGGACTGGGTCCTGTGAAATTAAAAAGAGAACAGGGTAGTGCAACAGAAATAAATGGTGAAGCATGTAAGGAAAGAATTTCTTGGCTAGAAATTAATGGATTTTGGTGTGACAATAGTTGGAAATGAGGAAGGAAGGATAGGTGA
>NC_069000.1:41436635-41437109 GCF_001194135.2 Octopus bimaculoides
AACAAACAAACAAACAAAGGAACGAGAGATTTATCTTGAGAAATCACATTTCTGAACGGGAAAATTCTTTTTACTGTGAACGTCAAGTTGATTCCGGGAAATATTCACCCAAAGCCATCGGTGAATGTATACTTAACTTCAACTTTTAGTTACTCGTAAAGATTTGTATGATTCATCGCTAATTCACTTCTCAGCCGAATTGAATGCGGTTTTTAGCAATGATTATCCAATCTTCAGCTAAATTTTAAGATAAAATAATTCAAGGTTGGTTTATTAAATAAAAGTCAAGGTCAAAATACATGAAATCAAAACAGGAGTGTAAGACAAAGATTGGGCTTTGAATCAACATATATAGGTTATTTTTAAAGGAATGTATATAATTAGGTTTGAAAGAAAGTGCTCATTGCGAAGAATCTTTTGGTGAAAACTATTAGCTGGGAAAAAGTTGTATGAATTTAAGTGACAAAAAAAAAA
>NC_069000.1:41437209-41439041 GCF_001194135.2 Octopus bimaculoides
TGTGTGTGTGTGCTTAGCCCAGAGTAACCCGTTGCAAGATCGATCCGCCGGAGAAGAAACTGGCAACCCAATCAAGAAAGGAGTTTGCTTTTCATGGTACAACCCGCAGGACGATAAACAAATGTCTGCTAAGAAACGAGTTTCGAAATCTCTGTACCCAGAGTTGCGAGCATTCTCCGTTGTTGATCCTCTGCATATAATGTCTGGTGACGCAATGTGAAGGAAACGAGAGGAAATCAAAGACACATGGCGGCAGCATTTCAACGATGTTTTGGATACCCACTTAACACTTTGAGTTGTCTTGAAGCTAGAGTGCCCGGAAAATTTAATCGGCCTCATTCGACCTCTTTATGACAATATGAGAATATCGTTTTGTATCAATGGTTAACTTTGCTCCTATTTTGAGCCCCATCTTCTTCATTATTAATTTCTTGTAAGTCTTTGTCTATTGTGATGCTAGTATTTACATCCGTTACTGAAGAACAGGAAGGCATTTCGCAATTCGTCGTTTTCATGAGTCTCATTTGAGACCTAAACTCTGATGATTGCAATCTCGTAATCCAAACTAAAGTGATCTGAAGATGCTTATACCATGCTTTCCGACTGCATGTGATGAGACTTGACTTACAATCACTTATGAAAAACAAAGTAGTCATGCTATAAACAGTACTTGGTAAGTCATATATCCCGCAATCGATATAGGACAAATTAAAAATGTGGATATGTTTGCCTGCCAAGGTTCAGATGGACAGGTTTATGCTGGAAAGTTCATTTGTTGTATGTGTGGAATCCGTTACAAGCCGTAGAGGCAATGTGACACGGCATCACCTTTATTCAGTCAATACTACACAGCAAGCACGGATAAACAAAGAAAATATATTCATAGAAAAGTACAAACCAAGGCTGAATAAACATAAACAAACTACATTGATTAGCTACGATTCACATACAAACTGATTCTACTGCTCGACTTGTTGAATTTGTTGAGCTAACAACATGAACTTTGGATAGAATCTTGACTGCTAACTGGCAGATTCTACATATAGATAAGTGTTGAATGATTAGAAAAAGGAATATCTAATAGCTAAATTTGATGACTGCAGACTGAATACATAAACGCAAAGCATAACTATTCAACCACTAAGCTACATATAAGCAACTCTTGACCACTCTACCACTCGACAGATAAAATCTGAAAACATCACTGTCACGAGACATGTTCATTCAACCGTGCCAACCTTGATTTTCGGCGCAAAAAATATGGTCACATATGAATTCCAATCAAAACTGGTTCGTACCAACGCTGGATGGGGGTTGTTTGGTTCGTTGTTTGCAATCTAACACGGAGAGTGTGTCGTTAACCAGCTGGAGGAGATGTCTCCCTGGGGCAAAAAAGAGTAGTAATATTGTTCTACACCGAACAACCACGTTGAGCTGGTAAGAACCATTACTTCTGAGTAGAGCTACTACTTACAGTCTCGTACAGAGGGTTAAGAATTAGCTACCTTGATTATATATATATATAATTAAATTCAATAATAGGATGAATTCTTTTACAAGAATTTATCAAGTAGCTAGCGTGAAAAAAACCTAATAAGGGGGGAAAAATCCATCATTTATTCCCAAAATATATATATATAATACTACAATAACTACGAAATCATGATCTATAATTTAGTCTGTTTTGAGAGTTGCATTTCCTCGCGTTCGGTAAAAATGTGTTTTTTATGGTAGTCTGACCTTAGAGTCACTCATAGCGTGAAGCATTATTGTATAGTAATGCCCTTATATAAATAAATAAATAAATAAATAAATAAATATATATATATATA
>NC_069000.1:41441159-41443030 GCF_001194135.2 Octopus bimaculoides
AGTACATTTTAATTATCATAAATTTGTCAACAGAAACATTTTTATAAGAAAAAAAGTACAGAAATTCGAATAATCTTTAACATCATGTTGTTCTGAACTAACCAATAAAAACACTAGACTTCATTAAATAAAACTCGGCAGCAATAGACTGCTCAGATGTTGAACAAAGTTGTCCCCTAAATGAATATTACAATAATTTCGGAGACACAAAGAAGTAACATGTATACAGGCATTAGGAAAAAATGTAAATTAGGATCCTAAAATAAACTGGAATTTCTGTTTCATTTTACAAATTTCTGCAGATGTCAGGAAAATATTTTGCTGACTGTTGTGTGACAGTGTTAGATCATCTTCACCCAATCACAAAAGGAGTCATTTAAAAGGAGACGCCCACAGTTATTGTTATATCAATCTCATTGGTTCCTGAATTTACGATTAGATTTCCGGCAGAGTTGGGTTGTGGAGAGTGAACAAAATCAAAAAGCGAGAATCACACGTTAACACTCTTCAGTTACGATCCAAAAGCGAGAAGCTCACAATTATAATCTCCAGCTTACATCAACTTCAGATTTATCATAAAACCAAAACGAAATAAGAGGCAGCACGGACGACCGTCACCACAATGGATATCGCAAAAGTGGGGAGAATCATTTCGCAGCGATTTTCCATTTCTTCTTTTATGACTTTTGGACTGTTTCTCCTGTTGACCATCACGATACTTCATTTAGATGCAAGGACCAGAAAGATGGAAGAGAAATCAACCGCAGTAAGTAATGGACGCTGGGAGTTTCTGTATTTTGAAATGCGAGAAATTTATACGTACATATATACATACAAACATACATACATTCATACATGCATGAACACATACATACGTACACACGTATATATATGCGTGTGTATACTCCGACATATAGATGTGTGTGTGTGTGTGTGTGTGTGTGTGTGTATATGTATATATATATATATATATATTTATATATATATATATATGTATGTATATATATGTATGTATATATATGTATGTATATATATGTATGTATATATGTATACACACACACACACACACACATACACACACACACACACACACACACACACACACACACACACACACACACACACACACACACACACACACACACACACACACACACACACACACACACATATATATTCATACACTGAAATACATATTTATATATGTATATGCATTTATTTAAACACACACATAAACACACCCACCACCCCACACACATAATCTCTACACATTCCTTTCTGTCTCCGGTTTTTTTCTCATTCTGTCTCCGTTTTCATCCTCTTAATCCTTTCCGTCGAAGAGCCTGCAATCGAAAGATAAAAGACTTTTCCATTCTACCCCAGCGTTGAATTAATCCACTTGCTTCTGGTTTGTCCTTGTCTTTTGTTTCCTGCACGTTTGAGATCAATCACTCCATGTATGTATGTATGTATGTATGTATGTATGTATGTATGTATGTATGTATGTATGTATCTATCTTTGTATCTATCTAGCCATCTATCTGTATGTATATGTATATATACAATGAGATATTATAATATACTAATATATAAGAAAATATATTTGTTGTTGGCATCCTTTTGTCTCTGGAGACAATGGAGTTGAGCATCACCACTGAAGTGTCCTCTCCAGGTCTGCGCAGGCCTGGGCTAGATGTAAGAAAATCCTGGGTAGCCCAATCGTCAGGATTCCTCTCTCGACCTTGTTGACGTAGTCCAAAGGGGGCGCAGAGCATTACGTTTTGCTCCAGCTTGGTTGCAGGAACTGCCGGAAGGGTGTCCAGTCGAACACTAAACCGCCTACGGGGCTCCACTCCGGATTTCTTTGAAGG
>NC_069000.1:41443130-41444612 GCF_001194135.2 Octopus bimaculoides
TATGCACATACATATGCACATACATATATATTATAGTTCAACATTATAGAAAGAAGAACAAAAGACGAAGACAGGTGTAGGTGCAGCAAGCACGTGTATCAGTTTAACGCTCGGGGAAAACGGAAATGTCTTTTACGTTTCGATGAAACGCTCTTCAACAAAAAAGATTTAAGAGGGAAAAAATGGCGAGAAAAAACTGCTGAGTTCGACGGTTCAATATGGCGACATATATGTCTTTGTGTCTATGTATTTGTGCGTCTCTTCACGTGTGAATGCGCGTTTTTTCCTGTATATATATCTGCTATATAGGAATAGATGCAGATATCTATATACGCTAAAAACATTTACATGTGGTTTCGTGTTTCATGTTTTAAACTCACGAACGAATGGTTGTGCCTTCGATTCAGTCACAACTGTGTTTTTGAGTAAAACAAATTATATCTCACTGGAAATATTATGACAACTGGCGTATGGCACATTTCTGCACCTGTTGAGTTCTTTGAGAGTGTGAACATATGTAAACCCAATGATTTGATCTCTGTAAACAAATCATCCTTGTAATTCTTCGGCAATAATATGCGAAAATGTCATCCGACGGGAAAGTCTATCGTGTATGTATATATCTGTGTGTGTGTATGCGTGTATCAGTGTATGTGTGTGTGTGTGTACATCTATATGTCTGCATATATATACATATATATATATATACAGCTACACACACACACACACACACACACACACACACACACACGCACATACACACACATATATATATGTATATATACGCACATTCAAATAAACTCATGGACCGATATACTGATGCATGTTCATGTGTGTATACATACGACAGAGGCCTACTTACACATATACGTGTATAAAGTCTCCTTATGTGAACTATTTTGCCAAGAAATGTCTAACTATATCTTACAACATGGAACCGAATTCATTAATGACATGAAAACTTTAATTTTTTGTAATTGTACGGCTGTGCTACATATAGTAATTGACAAGTTCATTGCTTCCTATTTTTCAATACTGTCTTTTTCCCGGAACCTTTCTGGGATTTTTATAATTGTCATCTACAATACTAAATGTTTGTTTGCAAATAAACATAATGTGAAGTATTATGGAAGTTATCAATATTTCAAGATAATGATCAAATTCCGTGTAGTTGCGCCTTGTCTTTCATCCTTTAGGGGTCGATAAATTCAGAACCAATTCATCATCTCTGGCATCTATGGAATCGAACTACAGTCTCCTGAAATTTATGACCACGTGCCAAAGTTTGGAAGCAAAATAAATAACGTGAATGCAACTATCTATCTATCTATCTATCTATCTATCTATCTATCTATCTATCTATCTATCTATCTATCTATCTCTATGGACGGACGGTAGACGTGTCGGCTCCGTAAGTTTTGCCTTTTTCATGTTTTAAAAAGTTTGTTTGTAAAGTTTATTTTATATACAAAGTTGTATAAC
>NC_069000.1:41452259-41462417 GCF_001194135.2 Octopus bimaculoides
ATATATATATATATATATATATATATATATATATATATATACACACACACACACACACATATATATATATATATATATATATATATATATATACACACACACATATCTGAGTATACACACACATATATATACGTGTGTGTATGCACGTATGTACGTACGTACGTATAAATTTCTCACATTTCAAAATATAGAAACTCTCAGCGTCCATTACTTACTGCGGATGATTTCTCTTCCATCTTTCTGGTCCTGGCATCTAAATGAAGAATCGTGATGGTCAACACGAGAAACAGTCCAAAACTTATAAAAGAAGAAATGGAAAATCGCTGCGAAATGATTCTCCCCACTTTTGCGATATCCATTGTGGTGACGGTCGTCCGTGCTGCCTCTTATTTCGTTTTGGTTTTATGATAAAACTGAAGTTGATGTAAGCTGGAGATTATAATTGTGAGCTTCTCGCTTTTGGATCGTAACTGAAGATTGTTAACGTGTGATTCTCGCTTTTTGATTTTGTTCACTCTCCACAACCCAACTCTGCCGGAAATTCAATTGTAAATTCAGGAACCAATGAGATTGATATAACAATAATTGTGGGTGTCTCCTTTTAAATGACACCTTTTGTGATTGGATGGAGATGATCTACGATTGACACACGCAATACTCAGCAAAATATTTTACTGACATCGGCAGAAATTTGTAAAATGAAACAGAAATTCCAGTTTATTTTAGGATTCTAATATATTTATTTCCTAATGTTTGTATTTATTTTACTTTGTTATTTCTCCGACTCCGTTTTAATATTCATTTAGGGGACTACTTTGTTTGTTCAATATCTGTACATACGATAACTGCAAAGCATTATTTAATGAAGTCTAGTTTTTTTTATTGATTAGTTCATAACAACATGATGTTAAAGATTATTCGAATTTATTTACACTTTTTATGTTTCTGCTGATGACAAATTTATGATAACCAAAATGTCTTATCTGTTTGTGCGCGCACGTGTCAGTGATTGTATCTGTGTGTGTGTAGTACCATACAATTGTAGAAATCATTAGAATGTATGTATTCCAACATGCAGGACGCCGAGAACAACCGGTGGGGGCTTCAGTATATATTAGTCATCGTCGGTATTGACTAGTATTTGAATTTATAATCTATAGCGAGTGACACAGCCTGAAAGAGGCTTATTGTTCAAGCCACAGATGGCCTTGTCATGACTTCATTTCGAGTGGACCATATCTTACGATGACAACGCACGCATACATAGCCATCCAACACTGGGATTGATGAGGTACTAGATCTGGTTAGGGCAGATGCAGCGAGCTCCCGGGTACCTCAGATATAATCAAAATATGTGCGCCAACCCCATCGCAGCAGTGGTTTTATATCGGTTCTATTTCCTAGGTGAATGACCTCCAGACCGACCACCTCCATCTACCCGAAGTCACACACGCTAGTCAACCGATAGCTGGGACCTTTACACGTGCTACTACCCTGGGTCAGAGTAGAGCTGGGAACACCAGTGGGCAAGAGATGGTTCCACACTCCTCAAAGCTCAAGAAATGTCGTACCATGGCTCCCAACACCGGATGTAATTTAAAGTCTTACCCATATATATGTATGTATTCAGGTGCATGTGTTCAGATAAACACATGCCTATGTACCTTATCCAATGTAAGTTGTTCATCCATGATTCTCTTCGGTTCTTTTCTTTTCTCTCTTTCCTTTCTTTTCTCTCTTTCCTTTCTGTCTCTTATTCTAGCATGTTTATTGTGGTCCTCTCAGGGCCCGTAAATTATTATGATGAGGATCTGTGTATTTTTATAAATTCTGACTTCTGCCTTCGGAATATAACTGAGATACTCTTGGATTCAACTTTTCTATATGCAAATCGACTTGTGTTGCTAAACACTTATCAAGCGGCTTAATTCAGATTCATTACATGCCTCTGTGATTATTTGTTGCACAGCACCTGACGAGGGCAGCTATTCTGCTTGATGTCACGGGAATAATCGAAGACTTCATAAATAAATGATGCTATTAAAATATATGTGTGTGTATATGTGTGTGTACAGATATATATATTTTTTTACAATGGTGTAATGTTTTCATTAATCAAAGTAGCCACTAAGCCACGCGCCTCCACAATAAATTACAGAAACTAAATCAAATTAGTGAATGAAATTAACAAGAATATTACTTGCACTTATACATTAGTTCAACCAGCAAAAAGTTAAATTGATAAATAACTAATAATAAATAAATAGATAAATAAATAACAATAAATAAGTATATAGATAGAAAAATAAATAAACAAAAAAGTAAATAAAGCTGAGAAATGGCTTGATAAGAAAATTTAAGTCACTATTCTATAAGATGGGTGCAAGGTATAATGTAATTAGAATGTGCTTATAAAGTGTATAAAGGCCTAAAATGGTGAGTATAACTACATGAAGGTTTAAAAATTAAGTGAAGTAGTAGGAAGATACTATGATTGGATAGCTGTGTAAATATAAATAGGTAGAAATAAATACAATGGTGGGGAACAATAAAGAAAGGTTCAAAATCAATATAGAGCCTAAAAAGGGGGGAATCAGATATACAAATTAGCCTTGATATATACTATGAATAACTAATTATCTATTTATATATATTTAGAAAAAAAAATTTCCCATGTGTAGACAAGATTTACTTCACTCATCTATATGATTAAGGAGAGAGAATTTTGCAGAGAGGATGAAAAATTTTTCCCTTAAACATACAAAAAAATTTTTTTTATTAATTTGATAAGAAGGTGCAGAGGCTAATATCTCCCATTTGAAATCATAATGCATATTCTTATCTTTTAACTCCCAAATAAAATTACTCAGACCTGTTGAGTTAGATTTATGTTTAGTCCTAAAAGTTTGAAGATGCGTTACGATACGTTTCTTTACTTAGTTTTGCGTGACGCCGACAAAAGAATGTTTATTTCCTAAAGCTGTTACAGTACATTGATATATTACGCTTTTTCTCCTGCATGCATTCTTAAGTAAGCAATTATTCTCAATCCAGAAATCACAATTATTGGTTATATTATTACTATTAAGTAACTTTTTATATTGTCATAAAGAGATCGAATGAGGCTCGTTAAATTTTCCGGACACCATATCTTCAAGACAACTCGAAGTGTTAACCGGTTTACAGTATCAAAGGTCTCGGTATGATAGAAGATTCGGTCCAGATTCAGTCGTTGTTTTCTGCACTTCTCTTGGACCTGTCAGATTGTGAAGATCTTATCAGAATGTGAAGAAAAGTTGTACCACATCAATTTTACACCTACCAATACATCGTCATTTGTGGATGGATCGTCGATCTGGTGGATCAGCAGTGTCTGCACAGGCCTTTCGATTAAAGCAGGACTTGCTATTGTCTCGCGAGCCAAAACATCGCTAAAAGATGCCGCCATCTAGTTTTGATTTCCTCTCATTTGCGTCTCATTGCGTCACCAGACTTTATATGCAGAGGAACGAAGACGAACGATGGTGGGCTATAGAATGCTCGTAGCTCTTGGTACAACGATTTCGAATCCGGTTTCTCAGCAGATGTCTGTTAAACTCGCAAATCCCGCTGACCCTTAGTTTTGTATTCTTTAAAACGTTTCTCTGACTTATTCTGTTCACGTCTCGGCGGAGAAAAACAACCAACTTGTTAAGTGCCGCATTTTTTATTCCAACAAATTTGTTACAAATCTTCTGTTTTCTTTCAATAAATCCCAGCCTTAGAACTAGCAACTTCATAGAATTGTTCACAAACACTTACAGAATGTTCAAAGTGTGATTATCAGTCGCCGTCACTGCTTCTTTGTATTGTCTAAATACTGCAGAAAAGTTTCATTTAGAAGTATCAACCCACCAAGGCGCCTTCGTACTTCACAACTCAGCCTTTTAGGGATAGTGATCGCCAGTGTAATCAAGGAAAAGAACATATCATCCGTCCAAAATTCATCGCCTTGCAATACCGGACAGCTCTACATAACCAAAACATAACTGCGAAAACAAATCTTGATTCTTGATTGGGTTGCCGGTTTAGTCATCGACTGTCCGATCTTGCAACAGACGCACTGAGTTAAACACACACACACACACACACACTTTTGAAGTTGGTTTTTATTATAAGTGGCTGAATACAAACATTGTCTTGTCGCATCAGTACAAAATCCATTTGACCGGGGACGCTATTTCAAAGATCCCGATATTCATACGTAAATATACATATTGTGGTTTCTTTTTATCGCAATTTTTGTTGTCGTGATCGAACATGGCACGCAAGTATTTGCATGGTGGATGTGATGTCTCCCAAATATCCACCTTCTCGTTGACATTATATCCTCGTTTATCTAAGGACCATTCTACACCACCCAACACACAATGATGAGTCATGTTGGTTATAGTGTGACAGTCTTAACGTATCACACAGTTTAGAAATAGTATTTTTGTTTACCCAGAGTATATTTGTACGTCAATTTGCTTTCTTTATTCTGTCTTTTGTATGTGTGATGTAAATGTTGTAAAGGAAATTATATAACTCCTAGTATTTTTCTTTGCTGTCATTTACCATTTCTCTGCTTTTGAGTGAGAGAATTCGTCGTATTTGATGCTCCCTGAGGATTTTATTTGCTACTGTTGTACATCGGTGTTTAAAGACTGGTACGAGGATGTGAGAATTATTTGTTACGATTATGAGGACGACCATTGATTTTGTGGTGGGATTGCGAGTTTGTATAGATATAAGTTTAAAATAATTGCTGAAAGGACCATTATTTGCATTCCTGTCAAAAATGACGAAAGTATCATATATTTCTATGATATTACTTCAAGTGGGGTTTGTTAATATTTAAGAGAGAACACAAAATACAGTTAAACGAAATATTATTTTATTTCCACATTTTAATATGATGAACCGATCCTTATACAACGTTTTCTAGAATTATTCGCTCAGCTTTGCATTGTTCCATTAGCATAATTCTCACATTCTCTGGCGCCTATTTTCTCTCCATTATAATATTTTTCTGTTAACTAGTAGGGCAGATCATTTTAACGATTTATATAACTAGGATAAAAAATTATCAAACAAAATTTAAAATGTCTTTATCGTTTTATGATATTATATTGTCTTGTAATTGGTTAACATAAGTTTTCATAGAGAAGCAAATTCAACTATGTTCCGTTCAATATTTACTGCACACAACGCAGGTTAATTCTTGGCCATTAAAATACGGTGGACATGGCAATGAACCACAGATAGCCTGAACAAAATATAATAAAGCTCCATTTTCGTCTCTGTAACCTGCTGGATCAGCTTCTGGTGCATGGTCCACACACACATATTCATGTCTGCCCGGATGATCGAAACGCTCGCTCATTAAATATCCTGAATATTCAGTTTTCCAACCAGAGTAACACTTTGTCCTCGCTGGTAACATCATAACAACAGCAGATAATTGTGTCAAACAGACAGCACACGGAACGTTGTGTTCATGAATTTCCTTAGTGTTAGCGAAAGAAAAGAGTTTTTTAGTAGGATAAGTGTCTAGTTGATATTCACTACCATATATGCGACCGGCTGCTTCAACCTCTGTAGTATAATTGGCCCAAATAGGATCGTTAGGTAGACATAAGAGATTACTTCCGCCACCTCCTTCGGTATAGAATTGTCCACCAACCACACCTAGAAATGGTAAGAATATATGAAGTAAGTAACATATAAAGAAGACTTGTAAAATAAAGAAGAGGAACTTTTCAAGATTATAGACAGACACAAATATCTCACGCATGATTTCTGTATGTGTGGTTCGTTGAGTATCTGTGTGTTTGACTCTATGAGAGTTTGCGTGTTTCTGAGCATTTGTATTTATGTGTGCGTGTATGTACGTTGAGTATACTTACCTGTATACTTCTTGTGTGTACACGCTAGTGTCTATGTGAGGCAATCAGCTGTGTTTCCTCCAAATTGGAAAAGATGCTTTTGCTTACATTTTAAACGAAATAATATAGAACATCGGTGCAGACCAGTACTAAATACGGCGAAGTACAGAGAATTGTTGGGCGACGGGCAATTAAACGTTAGTTAATCGAACGTACAGAGGTGGGTAGCCAAACCTTTCATTTAGTAGTTAAAACACACGCCTGCATACTCGTTGGGGTTACGTAGGCTTTCTTTGCTGCATCGCTGAGGTTATTTTACGCTTAAATGAAAGTGAGAGAAGGAATTGTAAGGTTTAGTTAAGAATAAATTGCTGGTAGGGACAGAAGCAGCTAAAGGATCAAGCTTGGGTAATGAAAAGGTAAAATTGTTTATTTTGTATCAATTCGGCGAAAGGGAGACGAATAGACGGACTAAACTCAATTGTCATTTATAGACTTTCTTACTGATATATACACTCCGTTTATATTTTAGTAAATATCAGATCATTAAGAACGAAATGTTCAATTTCCTTATGCACCAAGTTTGACAGTCGTTAACTCTGATGTTTTGTCCTGACAATTCTTTGTTTTACAGCATTGAAAAGTTACATCATCACTATTCGAAATGCAATTCATGGTGTCTGATTATATTGTGATTTTCTCTTGTAAATCAATTTTTGTGAATCCATGGATAGATAAAAAATTCGTGTTGTTTATGAATATGAGTTTCGTCGTGGAACCAATGCATCCCAGATAGCTCGAAACATCAATGAGGTGTTTGATGAAGATGTGGCAAATGAGTGCACTGTACGTCGATGGTTTAAGTTCTGGTTTGGTGACTTTACTCTTGAAAATCAGCCCTGTGGTAAACCTGAGACCAAGGTGGATAATGCTGAGCTGTAGTGGAAGTGAATACATCTCAAACTATGTGTGAGTTAGCAGCAAGGTTTGATGTTTCGATTCCAACAGTATTGAACCATCTGAAACAAATCGGCAAGGTAAATAAGTTGGACAAGTGGGTACCACACGAACTGAACGAGCATCACATGACATGTCGTCGTGAAACTTGTTGTTACGGCATAAAAGCGAACCATTTTTGCATCGTATTTTTACGTGTGACGAACAATGGATTCTTTTTAACAATAGCAAACGTTCTGTGCGGTGGTTGGATAGAGACGAAGTGCCAAAACACAATCCAAAAAAGAATATTCACCAAAAAAAGCTAATGGTGTCTGTTTGGTGGTCCAGTGCTGGTGTCATCCACTACAGCTTCATGAGACCTGGTAATTACAGCGGATGTATACATCAACCAATTGGATGAAATGATGAGTGAACTTGCAATTAAACAACCGAGATTGATCAATAAAGACAGGCCATTTCTCTTGCAAGACAATGCTCGACCACATGTTGCACAAAGAACGCTAATCAAGTTACAGGAACTGACCTGCTAAATGGCGGTCGGGATTTCTTTATGATGATGCACTGAGGAATTACGCTGTGAGAGGGTCTGTAGAATATAAATGATTTGAGAGATAAGACGTGTTTGGTGAGGCAGAGAAGGTTAGTCGGTAATCAGTTGTGGTCTCTCTTACAAATATTTCCAGTCTCTTTATATTTTAGTTAATGAATACAATCTTTAGTTACCTATGTTCATGAATTAGGATATGTGAGGTGTTTACTTCACATTGAACACTGTGATCATTACAGTCACCAATTAAAATCCGTTCTCAGTATAATCAACGTGTACAGTCTGTGTGTTTTATTTAACCAACACCTACAAGCATTAGGTACTCCTCTAATTAATGTTAATCAAGCATTCATCGGTGGTCACTCATGTATAATTCTACTGCCCATCACTAATGTCTCTAATGCATGGTTAATCAAACTGGCATTCTTCGTCGTTGTAGAGGACATCTTTCTGGTCATTATCTGTAGTTTGTCAGAAAGAACTTTACATTCTGTGGTTGCGTTCACGTGTACATAGATGACATCCTGGTCATGTGATCATACTTGGCCACATTCATACTTCTGATGACATCAAATGAATACAACGGAGTAAGTAGTCTTGAGTAACCTCAGAGAGAATCTACGAGCGCTGTTTAAAACGTGACATACTATAATAGGATATACGTTTGTGTAGATCATAAAGAGGGAGGGAGAGAAAGAGAGAGAGAGAGAGAGAGAGAAAGAAAGAAGGATGGACGGAAAGAGAGAGAAAAGACAAAGAAAGAAACAAAGAGACAAACAAACAAACAAACAAACAAAAAAGAAAGAAAGAAAGGGAGGGAAGGAACGAGAGATTAGAAATATGAAATATACTAACCATCATATATCAGAATTGAATTACGTGGACAGGTTGTTCTACCCCACCGGGTATACAGTGACCCAGGACCGGGTCCTGTGAAATTAAAAAAGGAACAACGTAGTGTAGCAGAAATGATTAGTCAAACGTTTAGGAAAAAATTTCTTGACTATAAATTAATGAATTGGGGGGAAAATGATTGAGGAAGGAGGGATAGGTGGGTAACTGATAGAGAAGAAAGAAAGAAAGAAAGAAAGGAAATATTGAGACCATTCTTGACGTTGTTGTCAAAGAATAGTCTCAATGAGTCTTTAATGAATTTTGGCTCATTAAAGAAAAAGCTAGGTCAAAATACATCAAATTAAAGTGGGAGAGTAAGGCGAAAAGTTGATTTTAATTCAGAATATATTAATTTTTATAAAAGGATTGTATAGATTAATTGGGATTAAAAGAATATGCTTATCGATGAAAAGATTTTTGCTTGGAAAAAAATATTTTTGTCATTTAAGCTATATAGTATCTGAGTTCATTGATCACTTAGCTTAATGGTAGTTAGTGCTAAAACGGAGTTAGCGAGGTATTGGGGTTTGATTCTCACTAACCGCTATGAGCACTATGAGAAGAATCTTATAGTGAAAACCTCATCAAAGAATATTTGCTATAAAATCAGTTCTATGGCTTTAAATGGGGGAAAAGTAAAGGTAATCATTTTCAGAAATCAAAATATTTATGTTTTTCAGAGAAGACATTTATCATTTGATTTTCAATAGAAGCGTTCGTCGTGACGAAGCTGTTGGAGAAAAGTCCTGAAAATATTACGCATACAATAGGTACGAAATTTTAAGCGATTTCATAATTAATCTTTTTTATTCTTTTTATGCATTAGATATGTAGATATTAAAAAGATGTTAAAAAATAAATTTTTCTCTCATTACAACAACGGATTGTTAATGGTTTAATTAGTATATAACATCATTTTATAATAAAAATTGTTTCAAAATATATTTATTTGTACTAATTCTTAGTTATTTTTAAGCGCAAACAGAATTTAAGCTTCGAAAAATATCAATATTTGAAAGATGTTTACGAGAGTACCACATTTTTTTTTTTTTTTTTTTTCATTAAAAAGGTGAATAGAATTAATTATGATAAAAGAACTAGAACGAAAAATAAGGCTGCAGAATTCTAGAATATCCGTAAATATTGAATCTGGATATGAATATAAAATGCAATAATTAATCCTCGAAAAGTGCAGAGCATAAAAATAGAAAGCTTTAAATAATACTGCTGAAGTTAGAATTGAAAACAAAACTAATAATAAATACACTTTTATATCTTTTATTTAGCAAATGCTATCTTTAGCAGCAATATTCCCAGTTAAACATGCCATGCTTATTTTGGTTTCCGTGCTTATCATTAATTACGGTCAGGAATGTTGGGTAATGACTGAAATAGTACGACAGAGAATACAATCATCCGGAATGAGGATCCTGTGAGGGATCTCTGGAGTAACGTTATTCGACAGGGAGCGTTGCTCAGAGATCAGGAAGTGTTTCCAGGTCGAACCTCGGCTTCACGACATAGAGAGGTCACATTTCCGGTACTACGGACATGCGATTTGAATCTCACAGCAAAGAATCACAAAATGGTTTCTTCAAGTTGCATCAGCAGACAGAAAAATCATATTTTTCCTGATTATAGTCATACATATATACACAAAATTACCATCGTATATTGATGTTGCCCTCTACATATAGAAATGCCAATACAGGGAATATCATAGCATTATAGAGTTGCTTTTCATTTAGGAAATTATTGTAAAGTAGAAAATATTTTCAAATGAATTTAGGCAAGTAATTTAATGCTGTGTGTATGTGTGTGTGCGTGTGTGTATAAATATATATATATATA
>NC_069000.1:41463227-41464072 GCF_001194135.2 Octopus bimaculoides
GTATGATATGAAATTAGTTCTTACTTGGAGGCGTTGGCTGCTGACAAGGTTTATCATCGGCAAATTTCTTGGAGACGAAGCGATTCTGTGAAAAAAATAGAAATAACGTCATACAAATAGAATTTCAGAAAAATTATCACCGTTTAGAACGTAAGTTCTCAAAGTGGGCGCTACCCCCCGCCCCCGTTGGGCGTTGAGAAGGTCCAGGTGGGCGCTGGTGCCTAATGGGGTGGGGTAGGTAGAGAAAAAGGAGGCGTTGGGAAGAAGGCAGTGGACTGGGGGGGGGCATGAATTTATTTTAATATTATTTATAGTATTCTTTTACTTGTTTCAGTCTTTTGACTGCGGCCATGCTGGAGCACCGCCTTTTTTTTATTGTATACAAATTATATAATATTATATTAAATATCAAATGATTCATAGTATATATAAATTAGTAAAATATAAAATATCTATTTACACATGAAAATAGAGGTGGGGCGTTTTCCAGATCAGCGAGTTTGACACTGAAAAAACTTATAGTATTTTGAGAGTAGAATTAGTTTTCATCACTAGCTGGTGATTAACACAGGCTGAGGACGGTTAAGCACCCAGAAACTCGAGTCCGTGTGTATCACGTAAGGCTAGTGATAGGAGCGATGACCTCCCCTCGCAAATACTAATAGGATGCAGAATGGAAGACATGTCTTCCTGGGGCTATAAACGTCAATAGCACTGTCCTGTATATGACGCCACACTTGGTTGGCAATCAGATGTTATTTCTATATACATACATATATATGTATTTATTTATGTGTTTGTGTATGTGTGTATATATATATATATATATATATATATATATATAT
>NC_069000.1:41465813-41466893 GCF_001194135.2 Octopus bimaculoides
ATATATATATATATATATATACATATACTACGCGTGCTGTAAAGTTACTGGTGTGATCATCACTAAAGAAATCTGGTTGCGGGTCCAACATTTCGAGTTCTTTTTGCAGGTCTTAGAAAAATTGAAGGACCACTGCAGTAAGAGTGTGAATTTGAAAGGGGAATATGTTCAATAAAATCGTAATAAACTGAAACTCCTGTAGTTCCTTTTGAGCAAACCAGCAACTTTTCCGTAACCCCTCGTATATATTATACACACAGACACACACACACATATATATGTATTCACGCATGTATGTATGTATGTATGTGTGTGTGTGTGTGCATGTGTATGTGTATGCATGCATGTATGTATTATGTTGTTATTTATGTATGTATTGATGTATGTATTTCGGAATTTAGCATTTGCATTCGAAATAAGGGAAGGCCCTTCGCTCCTTACTTACTGTGTTTGATTTCTCTTCCATTTTTGTTATCCTTGAATCTTGATATAGTATCGTTATGACCAGAACGAGAAATAATCCAAAAGCTATCAGAGAAGAAATAGAAAAACGTTGCGAAATGTTCCTCGACAATTTTGCGAAGTCCATTCTGATGGTGGTTATCCGTGCAAAATGATATTTCGTGTTGGTTCAATGATAGATCTAAAGTGGATGTAAGCTGAACAGTGTAACTGTCTTCTTACTTTGTTTTATCTATTTCACCCACATCACGTCAGCTCTGCCGAAAATCTAATCGTAAATTCAGGAACCAATGAGATTGATATAACAATAATTGTGGGTGTCTCCTTTTAAATGACACCTTTTGTGATTGGATGGAGATGATCTACGATTGACACACGCAATACTCAGCAAAATATTTTACTGACATCTGCAGAAATTTGCAAAATGAAACAGAAATTCCAGTTTATTTTAGGATTCTAATTTATTTATTTCCTAATGTTTGTATTCATTTTACTTCATTATTTCTCCGTTTTAATATTCATTTAGGAGACTTCTTTGTTCAACATCTGTGCAGACCATTACTGCAAAGCTTTATTTAATGCAGTCGAGTGTTTTTATTGGTTAGTTCATAACAACAT
>NC_069000.1:41467197-41469033 GCF_001194135.2 Octopus bimaculoides
TGTGTGTGTGTGTGTGTGTGTGTGTGTGTGTGTGTGTGTGTAGTTTCATTAGAATGGAAGTATTCCAACACCGAGACAGCCGGGTAGGGAACACAATGTATATGAGACGTCGCCGGTATGACTCGTCTCCGAATGGTTAATCTGTAGCAAGTGACACAGCCTCAAAGAGCTACAGTGGCCTTCGCATGGTTTTATTTAGAATGGATTATAAAAATGCATTCAAAGTTAACCGTCATCGATGACAGATGGGGGTCCACTACGCTCACAAACTTCAAGTCTCAGGTCTCCACTGCGAATTCGTTTAAACCATTTTCGAGCTGACCACTCACTGGTCATTTCCTCACCAAACGTTTCGTTGATATCGCGAGCAGTTTCAGCTGCTTTACGTCCTATTTTGAGGTTGAATGGCAAAATTGCTCGAATATCGCACTTTGACATTTCCATTTCAGATTAATGTAACAACGGTGAAAATATATCAAGGTTAATTTATTGATGCATTTGGTCAAGTCTATGTCAGTATCATCAGACAAATACAAAAAACGTTACCAAAAAAATTCAAAACTCTGCAAAAATCTGGTACAAATTCTTCATGGTTCGAAACGTTGCTTAGTTTTTACTCACCCTGATAGTTAACCGATAGCTACGACCCTAACAAGTGCTGCTACTCTGGATGAGAATAGAGCTGGGAACACCAGTAGGCAAGAAGTGATTCCACACTCCACAAAAGCCAGGAACTTTCAAACCAAAGCATCCACTACCGGATGCAGTTTAAAGTCTAACCCATGTGTACATATATATACATATATATATATATATGTATATATATATATATATATATATATATATATATATATATATATATATATATATATATATATATATATATATATATATATATATATATATCCTGAGGATGATAAATTGAATATTAATTTCAATTTAAAACCAGTGGTCTAGCATATGAAAAAATCTGATAATTCAGAAAAATTGTATTAGATGCGTATAAGAAGGGATGACCACTTGGTTGACATCCGATATGCTAGAAAGAGGTCATCAACGACCCAACCACAAAGAAAAAATAACGTTCTCCAGAAAACAATTCATTAAATACCAGAGCATAGGCAGGCAAGACAAAATGAAATATATATAAAATAAAGAATTAATCGTGTACCGGTTTCCCCATCAACTATTTTATTTGCGTAAAAATGTCTGTGGTTCATCAGCACAATCGTTCTAAAATCAATATAATATGCAGAACTATACACGAATTGTCTTCATAAAATTTGACGTGCGTACAGTTCTACCGTTTGCTGAATTTTTTTCTGGAGAACATTATTTTTTCTTTGTGGTTGAGTCGTTGATGACCTCTTTTTAGCATATCGGATGTCCGCTTAGCGGTCATCTCTTCTTATAAGCATCTGAATTATCAGATTTTTTTATATGCTAGACCACTGGTTTTAAATTGAAATTAATATTCAATTTATCACCCTCAGTATATAAATATAAATTTTAAATAATTATGTTCTCTAGCCGGCAATATATACTGCAGTGAATTATCCTGTGCAGAACTGTTTCCGGAATTTAGCGCGCCAGAGCTGAGACATTTGAAAATAACTCCAATGTAATCGGTAGAACTGTACGCACGTCAAATTTTATGAAGACAATTCGTGTATAGTTCTGCATATTATATTGATTTTAGAACGATTGTGCTGATGAACCACGGACGTTTTTACATAAGTAAAAAAGTTGATGGGGAAACCGGGACACGATTAATTCTTTATTTTATATATTTCTCATTTTGTCTTGCCTGCCTATGCTCTGGTATTTAATGAATTG
>NC_069000.1:41469325-41471306 GCF_001194135.2 Octopus bimaculoides
TATATATATTTATTCAAATGCATATATTGACACATATATATTTATGGACCCTATCCAATGTAAGTTGAAAACGCATGTTTTCTTTCAGATCCTCTTTTTCTCTCGCTTTCCTTTTCATCTGTTATTGTAGAACATTTATTGCGGTCCTTACCGGACCCATAAATAATTATGATGGTGGTCTGTGTATTTTTATAGATTCTGATTTCTGCCTTCAGAATGTAATTAATGGGTCCGCAAATTCAACTTTGCAAGCAGGTAAATTCAAATTCTCTAAATACATGTGTGAATATTTGTTTTAAATTACTTGACGAGGATAGATTTTTGCATGATGTGATCGAAATAATTGGCGAATTCATCAATGAAAAATGCTTGAATGAAAAATGCTGAGAAAAGTCAATGAAACAGTGGTTGAAAATTTTCACTTATTGTCCAATATATATAGCTGTCCTATTTGCAGTATTCTTAATGTGAGATCCTATATAGAAACAAATCGTGTTGTAACTAGAGAGTGTCATTACACCAATAATTATTTCAAATTTTTGCCACAAGGGTAGCTTGAGGTAGGTGGGGATGAGTCGATTACATCGACCCCTTATTTTAGCGATCCTGAAAGGATAAAAGGCAAAGTTGACCTCAGCGGAATTGGAACTCAGGACCTGGAGACGGGCAAAATACCGCTAAGCATTTTGTCCAGCGTGCTGACGTCTCTGCCAGCTCGCCACCTTCATTACACCAATAATAATATACAGAATAACAGTAAAGGAGACTTGGGGAAGAGAGGACATGTCGTTGATGAGGTCACAAATGACGAGGTCACGAAAGAGCTTTGGCAAACAACTGGCTGATTGTTTAACTAACAGTTTAAACGTACTATTAATAAGTCTGTTGGTAAGGTACTAACAAATTGACTACCAATAAATGAGTGAAATTGCCCTAATGTGTGTGTTTAGTATTATTGGCTTCATGACCATCCCTAAATACAATGAGATATACTTATGTTCTTAACTACGAACAAATTATGAGAACAAACTGTTTTTATTTTCCAGTTTCTTTTTATTATTTCCTAATTTTTTTACTTTGAATATTTGATATTTGATGAGATGGATACACGCATCGAAATCGGTTACATTTTATAAAAGTCAATTAACGTAACAAATATTAAAAACATCTTTAAACATACTTTCGTGTTCTTTCTACTTTTAATTTTTAAATGTACTTGTAGATTTATGTGGATTCTTCACCTCACTTTTCAACTATATATATATATACACACATACACACTAGCAATGCATCCCGGCGCAGCCCGGGTGTTACCACCTACAGCCACATTGTATTATTTGTTCCTTTATTATGGGCAGAATCAGCACAGCTGATATATAGTCAAGTTATTGCTTGTTTAAAAGTGAAGGGGAGGGGTACAATTTGCATAGATTTGCATGAAAGTGCTTTCTCTTCTTAATAAGGATCACAAACTATGTATTGTTTCATTGTATAAAAGGGGCTTAATACTATTTTGCCCAGAAATCAGGTTTTTTTTTAAATTTTAATCCCAACCTTCGTTCCCACCGCAATTTCTTAATTCGTAACTTTACTTCAAATTTTTTTTATCCGCGTAGAAAAACACAGACGTTACGAATCTGGGAAATTTCTTATTCTTAAAGTTTAATTTTTCTTAAAAGAAACACTCAATGCCCCTCCCCCTACCTCGCCCACCCATCACCTACCTATTTTCAAATAGCTAAAACCTCCTAATGTTTCACTTTTGTCTGACATTTCACGCATGCGTAGAACCGTACTGAAATAGCAGACGCAAAACATACCAGACCACCACCAGAAAACCTGACATGCAAGAAACAACAGGTAAACGACATTATTTCTGAAGAAACGAATCCGCTTTCCAAAAAGCTCGAATTGAAACATTGGGAGTTTCTCTCTCTCTCTCTCTCTCTCTCTCTCTCTCTCTCTCTCTCTCTCTCTCTCT
>NC_069000.1:41471364-41480331 GCF_001194135.2 Octopus bimaculoides
CTCTCTCTCTCTCTCTCTCTCTCTCTCTCACTCTCTCCCTCACACGCACGTTATCTTTCATACACGCTTACATAAACACATATAAACACATATGCATACAACTTCTTATGTATATATGCGTACGTGGGCATGTGAGAGAGAGAATGAGTGACTGTATTTTATGAAAACATAGAAAAACGTATATATTTTAATGAAATTTTGGGGGCTGTGTCTTATTTTAATACAATAATTATGTGAACGTTTCCATAAATGATTGTCTGAGTAGAATTCTATGCAAGCGTGAAACATCAGACGAAAGTGAAACATTAGAAGCAAATCGAGATATTGTCTAAAAATGACCATTAAATTGTGCGACCCGACCTCGTTTCCGAGGTTATTTTAGTAGTAAAAACGAGTTGTAGTGCCCAAAACATAGTTTATTCGGTAGCCGTTCAATAGACATAGATAGATTATAAGCAGCTTTCTTTATTATAATACAGATGTGACTAATTCGGAGAAACATTACTTTCATTATTCATACATCATCCCTCTCGTAATGCAACACTTTGTAATATTAGTTGAAATTGAAAGTGTGAAACTATTTTCATTTTCTAATGACACCTGGTCAATGTAGAGCAGCGTCTTTTAAACACCCAAGGTCGGTTGTTGAGATGACGTAGAAGATATGCAAATAAAAATAAAATTTATTTGGTAGCCGAAAGAGTACTGAATCTGTTGATACTCCATACGCCAAAATTGGCAACTTAGCTTTCGAAGGCATAAGGAACATACGCATACACATAAAAACTTTCCCTTTTGTATATATATATATGTGTGTGTGTGTGTTCTTCACGGAGGAAGAACTTCTACAGTTCTTCCTCCGTGTGAATCAAGAAACCGAAATCAAGAATGAGAGCCATGAAAGCTTTTCATGCTGCAGTAAAACGACTGATACTGAAAGGCTTCACTGTTATACGGTAACGAATGTAGTAGATACCAGCATTTGTATTCACAAAGGCTTGCAAGAAATCAATAACAAACCAAATGGCAAACATTGTAGGAGCCCGGAGATCGCCCTTTTTAACACCAGATTCAACTGCGATGGGTTTTAGTAGCTTATCATTGACGGTTCTGGGAATATTCGCTATAAGCACTTAAACCGCAGGAAAACATGCCTCGGGAATTATCACCGTTGGAAACTTGGCCCTGAAATAATTTCATCCTGTAGATAATTTCGAAGATATGACAGGCAACCAAATTGAAAGAAATTGCAGCACTGAAAAAAATTGCTTTTTATACGTGTGTTTTTTATAATTCTGTTTTAGATTTAACTGTTTTTGTTTTGTTCTTTGTAAATGTTATCATATTTATATTGTGTTACTTTTATTTAAGCAGAATTTTTTTTTTATGAAAACATTATCATCTTTTAGATTGCTTTATTTTACCCCACCCCCAGTAGCTTAGCCATGCTCTTCCCCGCACTCTTTACCTTTGCCCAAAAGTGCCCAGGAGGGATGAAATTTTCAGGTTTGTGGGGGATCGGCTTTTGTGAGTCATTTAATTATGTTCCAATCATTGATATATTTAAGTATGGAAAAAAAGCTTTGTATAAATAGGACTTTATTATTAAAAGCGTTATTTCACGTCTTTTTTCAGAGTCAAACATTAGAAAGTAAATAAAAAAGTATAAATTTATTTTAAAGTATATGAAATTCTAAATATTGACCAAAAGTAATTTAAAATGTGTGCAAAGTTCAAGCAATGCTTCGGAAATAAGGTGCTTTCTGTGTCGAACTGTAATGAAACCTTTTCCGCTAAAGTCTTTCGTTGATATCAATATATATTTTCTCCATCAGGAATGCATCTCCCCGATCTAAATCGCTCTTTCTTCTTTTTCGCTAATGTCTCTTCCTTTTTCAAATACCTAATAAGTTTCCATAAATTTGGGTTCATGTTAGTAATGAAGCTTTGCATTGCATTGTGGAAGCCTTCTACGCTGTTGTTTGTTCTCGTTATATTATTCTGGTTTCTTTCGAAAACATTCCCACAATTCAATAGGAAACGTTGGCTGCATTCTTTGTCTTCGCTCGCCTTGACCTCGTTCTCCTCATATATAGCAAGTTTCAAAATATGATACAAATTCTTGGGGCAAATCATCATCATCAGTTAGTTCAAGAGAACCATTAATAATATCAGGCACTGGAAGAAATGCTAATTCAATGAGACAGTTGATTTTGTTGTTAAATTCTACGTCTGTTTGATAGCGAGACTTTAAACCTATATTCACAATGTGGCGATAGATATTCTTAGCCATATGAAATAAACACCCTGTTCTATTTATTGTTGGAAATATCTCACAGAAAGCATTGATAATTGCTTTCTTGAAATCAACCATTAAGGTTTCGAGCTCTAATGATGGGTGTAAATCCTTCAAAGCGCTAAAAAGCCTTCTGTATGTTACTTATGATTTACTTGGTAGCAAAAC
The DNA here is from genome assembly GCF_001194135.2 of Octopus bimaculoides. Classification (NCBI taxonomy): domain Eukaryota; kingdom Metazoa; phylum Mollusca; class Cephalopoda; order Octopoda; family Octopodidae; genus Octopus; species Octopus bimaculoides. The sequence continues at coordinate 41,473,829 of NC_069000.1, forward strand.
AAAAAGACGTGGTATTGCTAATATTTTGTATGACAATATGTAATGTGAACAACTGATGATATAATATCTTAGCTGCATTTAAAAGTACCATCACAAGCCAAATCCTTATTATTCTCAAGGTCGTCTAACTAAGCTTGTGTGCCAAACACTAAAATTCTCTCCGGATTATCTTCACCATTCTCGTATAATAAAAACTTCTCACCATTTTCAAGAAATTTATATTCTTCAAATATTATACACCTACTTCTTCCGGTTGGGATCGGGGGAGCTTGGCTTTTCTTTTCGCTCCAAACTCTAATATTGTGAGAAAAATTCGATGAGGTCAGCATCAGTGACAATGCATTATTATCTAAACTAGATGAAATTTCTGCAATTAACGAACGTACTAGAGTTTGTTAACTAGTGGCTCGTGATTTCTATTTCGTTTTTGCAATATATACTCTTTTGGTTTTCAAGGATGAGAAATATGACAATGCTTTGCCGAATGTTTTACATAAAGATAAATTATCATTTTCCAGCGCGGAATGCATCCTTAATTTACATTCTCTATTTTCACATTTCCAATATGTTTTTTCCCCGTATTTTTATTGATCCTACAAACAATGTTAAGATCATTAATTAATTTAACACCGCCTCTGCTAGTTCTCACTTGATAAACCATTGTAATGGGTTGGCTACACAACAAAATATTGTCGAATGAATAAAGAAATTCTAAATGAGTTAAAAATTTACCTTATCCCTTCTTGTTGGTTTCTCTGATAATATAATAGACAGGTTGGTTGAAACAGTTATATACCGACGGAGAAATTCATCATTTTTACTTTTCGGTGAAATTGTCATACGCTGAACTTTCATACGGCAAAATTTCCTATGCGCCGAACTTTCCTACAAACAAAAATCCTGAGGCAAACTTTCCGGATACGATCATTGACATAAACACATGTTTTACATGTCATAAATGAGACACCTGAAATTTTCCGTACACTCTAGTTTGAAAAGGACACTTCAAAGAATTAGGCTATTTACAGTGTCAACGACCTTGGTAAAATCGATGAAATACAGGTACGGATTGAGTTGTTCTCCGCACTTCTTTTCGACCTGTAGAGCTGTAGAGATGATTTGCAATTGTATCTCAATTTGACCGAAAGCCACATAGTAACTGAGGAAGAATATTTGGTACAAAGCGGTTTATCAACCGATTTAAACTTATCCTTCTGAAGATTTTGCCCACAACTGAAATAGAGAGATATCGCGGTGATTATAACATATGCCTCTGTGTCTTGTCTTATAGAAGGAAATGAGAATAGCAACTTTCCATTCTACCTTAGTTTCACCTCTCGTCCATACTGGCTGAAATATGGTAGATAAAAACGCCAGTATATCATCAACCCTGTTCTGAACCCGTTCTTCAACGTAGCCATCATACCCAAGCGATTCCCTGATATTCACCAGTTTTACAGCTACTATTACTTCATCATTAGTGCGTGGATCATCAAGTTGATAGAAATCACAGGAGCCTGTACAAGCCCCTCCATTGCAGTAGGATATACGACGGCCTCACTGTCAAATTCATCGCTAAAACGCTGCTGCCAGCTGGGTTTGATTTCCTCTGGCTTACGTTTCATTGTGTTACCAGTCTTTGTATGCAGAGAAGCAAAGACGATGGGCCATTGTATGCAGAGGAGTAAGGATGATGGGCCATAGTCTGCACACAACTGGCCGTACAGAGATTTCGAATCTCATTTCTCAGCAGATGTCTGAATTTCATGAGATTTATTATTTTCACAAAGACAGCCGCGAATTCCGTTCATCCTTAGCCTTGTATTCTTTAAAAGAGTTCTCTCACTTATTCTGTTCGCATCCCGGCAGAGAAAAACAGATCGACATGTCAAGTACCACGCTCTTCCAAAACATAATACTTTGTTTTCTTTCAATAAATTCAAGCCTTAGAAGAAGCAGCTTCATTGAGTTGTTCACTGAAACTTGCTCAGGGTTCACAGTTGTGATTTAAATCGATAACTTTCGCTGCTTCATTGTATTGTCTAAGTGTTTCAGGGAAGTTTAATATGGAAACATCAATCAAACTGGATTCCTCAGCCTTATACGGACTGTAATCACCAGTTAATCAACTAACGACCTCTCATCTCTCCAAATTTCACCACCATGCATGGCTCGGACAGATTTTACATCCGTTAGGTCTTTTCTGCTGACAATTACATATTCGAGAACGTGCTAACGACGTGAACGTAAATGCTTCTAAGTAGCCTTGTATTTATTCTTTTTCTTCAACCAAGTATTAGTTATCACTAGCTCTAACAGAAATAACAGAACTTACTCATTTTCATTTTGCTTCCTAGTTCATGGAACTCCAAAGTTTAGAATCACGCCTGCTCGGACAGAATCCGAAATTCAGAATCATGTCCTTCTAGATCTGCTGTTGCATGTTATGAATTTGTCATTCCTATCGACATACCTCATAATTGTTCCAGATACTATAAAAGCGATTTATTTCATTCTGGGACCTGTCAAGTGTTGCCGCATATATAATAATCACAGTAATGAATTGATTCTTGTTGCAACCATAGTATTATTATAAGTTCAGTGAAATTATGAGGAAATTTTGTGAAATACTGCACTAATTGCGTTTCACAGTGAGACCAACATCAGCTTCTCTGCGCAGATTGCCTGACCTCGGCTTACAAAATTAGATGTCTTTTAAAATTAGATGTAGCCAGATTCTGCTACATTCCAGCAAGCGATCTTAAGATTTGATCTTTTCAATTATGTTATTTGTCCATGATTTAACTAGGTCGTGCTTTGAACATTTGCATTTCTCCCGTATCTATGTATTTACGTATGTATACACACGCGCGCATCACGCACACACATGCGCACACACAGACACACACACACACACACACACACACACACACACACACACACACACATTCATATACAAGGGGTGTATGAAAAGTCTTGAGCCTCACAAAAACAAGACATCGTACAAGACTTCTGATGAAGGCACAAGACTTCAAAGTCTCGAAGGCCTCGAAGGCTCAAAACTTTTCATACGCCCCCTCGTGTGTATATAAAGAACTATACAACCAAACAGAGTCTGAGAGACAGTTTCAGGGATATTTAGATTGATAAATAAATGGACGAATAAATAAAAAGATTAATAAAAAATGAATAGAGGTGTGCGTATGGGTGTGTCTGTGTTTATGTAAGCATATAGATATATATGCATAAATATATACATTTTACGTATCATAAATATAGATTATTCAATTACACATTCCCTCTCCTTGTAAATATAGAAGCTTGTTATAGCTATGCTATGAAAACCATCCTCCTACTTGTTTCTCTCCTCTCTTATCACCCGCACTCACTCTCCCTCAACATAGTACGAGATTGAAAATAACATGCCAGATTTTGCAGCAGATTTGAGGAGTGGTTCAAGGCCAACATCGAGTTTATATTTAACTGTATTTTATGACGGTTGAAAACTGTTAGATTTTCGTTTTGAGATAGAGTGACTTTCGTCGTCACATGTCTGTCACTAACTCCGTTTTCATTCGTTCTCTTAACATTTCGCCAATATTATTTTCCAAATGTAAAACCTACACCAGCATTTCTGACACGTAATCATTATATCCCAGACCAGTAAAATCTGAATGCGTCGTCGTTTTCACTATGTTTGCATTTATCAGTTAATTTAGTCTCACTAACAGTTGCTATTTCAGCTTTGAGTCGATGAATCTCTGTAACAAACAACAAATGCCGTTTTTCTTTCCAGCGTTAGCCATTATTTGTCAGCCTAAAATATATACTTTCACGCTTCTAGTTTAAAACAAAATTCTATCAAAACAAGGTAAAATACAACAAGGCCTTGAAGTTATCTCAGTATCGAATTACGATTAATCGGAAGATGACTTATGTATGTATGTATATATGTATGTATGTATGTATGTATGCATGCATGCATGTATGTATGTATGTATGTATGTATGTATGTATGTATGTATGCATGTATGTGTGTAATAATTCAGTTTTATTTCAAGGTTCCTTGCCAAAAGAGTAAGAGCTGGTTTCTAACCTAGATCCAAGCCTCTTTCATTAGAATTTCAACATCAACAGAGTATTTTTATAGGTACGTGTGTACAGGTGCAGTATTTGGAGTTATGCACGTGCATATTTGTATGTTCTGCTTTATGTGTGCATTCTCGTGCATATATTTGCATGTCTAGACATGCTGATAGGTCATAAACATTTGGTAAGTTTTACAGATTTTTACAGTTCCAATGATGGCTTGGATTTGTCGTCTTCGAATCAACGTTCCGCTTTTTGTTGTTGAAAAGCGTAATTTCTCAAGATTGGTACTTACGTAGTATTTTACATCTCCCAGTGCCCCAATAATTACAGGTATAAACCTGAACTCGTATGTCTTCTCTTTCTCTTATTAATTTAGAATAGATTTTGACTGACCACCGACTTGACAGCAAGGTTGTGAAGGCAAGTATCATGATTTGACCGTCATCCTTTGAATCATAAGAGGGTCTTGAAGATTTTTATAGTTCCAGATAGCGTGATCATCTGTAGCTTATAAATTAAGAATTTGTATTCGCACCCCAAGATTCCAAGTTCAACCATACTCTGTTCTAGACGGGTTGGTATGTATCCTGTTGCTACAATAATAATAAAAATGAAGCTGAAAGTGCATCATGGGTACTGGATTGGCCTTATCAATGGTCTGTAGATGTCCTCTATATTTTCTAACTACATCCGTGTCCAGGAGGCAGCTGATTTCTACAACAGAACATATCTTTTCTTTGTGGTCCCACATAATGATATCTGGCCGGTTGTATTTTAACTCTGTGGCTGTTTTAATTTTCAATTCTTTTACCCCTCGGTCTCAATATGGTCGACTTCGTCTGTAGGTATTCTCTTTTTTGTTATTTTGTTCCAGACTGTTCTAACCACCATCTAATGCCTCATGGGAAGATAATATTTGGAAGACATTCTCTCGAAGTTGGCAATAATATGGATGATATCTTCAGTCTTGGCTTTGCACAGCCTACATTTGTTGTCTGCCAACGTTTTCTGCCTTGTATGTTCTAAGTACTTGGTGGAGGGGCCTCTTGTTCTTGGATTGCATAGATGTAGCTCTCAAAGTGGGATCTCATAAAGTTGTCGATACTCAATGCCAAACTGTTGTCATAATCGACTCCTTCTCTGGTTTGTGTTTTACGTGTCAATTAACCATGTACTATCTTCTCAGTAAACTAGCTTATTATTTTTTTCTGTTGTTCTGATAAATAAATTTTACCTGTATCTGTTCTTATTTCATACCTCTCCTCAAGTTCATACCAGGTGGCATACTATCGAAAGCCTTCTGGTTACCCAACCACACCACGGCTAAGTTATTGTGATTGTTTTGTTTTCTCTTAGATCATTTTTGTTCATTAGTAGCTGTTGTGTACAACCCCACACTTTCTCTTTACCTCCAACCTGTTCAGATGCTATAATGTTGTTGGTTTCACAATCTTCATGAACAGATTGAGGCACCCGTTGTATAGTTTGTACATGGTGTTCTGGCAGGCGATTAAGCAGTAATTTTTAGCGAGGGTGGTCTGGCTATTTGGTGAGATGAGGAAGGTAGTTGCAGTTGATAACCATTGGAGCAGTTCTTGTGCACTCTTGATACTTTCTCCATACAACCGTATGAGATCTCACCAAAAAAAGACGAAATTCCTCAGGTAACAGTTTGTTATTAGGCCAGGGCCTGGGTATTTCCTTTTTGGCATTTTTTAGTGTTATTTCCAGCATTTCCCTATTGTTATTGTTTTTACTGAACATGCCTGCAGTAGCCATGTTCCAGTTCTCTTACCCATACATCTTGTTTGTTGTGGTGATCATCTGTTTCCCATACAGATCTCAAGCAGCCCTCAACCTGATCTTTTGTAGAGGAATATCTTTTACAGAGATTGAACCTTTTGTACTAAAGCTGCGGTATACTGACTTAGGAAAGGGTGAAAGACAAAGTCGACCCCAACGCCATTTAAACTCGGAATGTAAAATCGGAAGACATGCCGCTAAGCATTTTTCCCCGGCGTGGTGACGATTCTGCTAGCTCGACGCCTCATATGAAAAATGATATTGGCTTCAAATTTTAGCACAAGGCCAGCAATTTCAGAGGAGGCAGTAAGTGGATTGCATCGACTCTAATGCTCAACTGGTACTTATTTTATCGACCCCGAAATGATGATAGGTAAAAATCGACCTCGGCAGCATTCGAACACAAAACTTTAAGTCGGACAAAATGCCGCTATGCCCGGCGTGCTAACGGTTTTGCCAACTCGCCGCCTCGTATGGAGGAATAATATTAAATAAAAAGAATTAACACATTATTTACATTTGACGGATATTAAATATAGAACTGAGAAAGAATTAATTACGCAGATTATGTAAAGCGTAAGTTGGATGCATGTATCTAACATACCAGC
>NC_069000.1:41480673-41481548 GCF_001194135.2 Octopus bimaculoides
ATATATATAAACAATATATGAGTATATGCATATATATATACATGTATGTACATACCTTCATCTACATGTACATATAGATACATATCTGGGTACATGACGCTGCAAAAGAACATGGACAAAATGATAAACAAGGTACAACAAACAAGCAGGCCACATAGAGAACATATCCTTCATCAGCTGCCACCATTAAAACACCGGCGTTTCGATGAGTTAGGGCAGTAAACATCGTTAAAATGGCTCTTCCCACGAACACAGATTAAATTTTTTTCGTATATATATATATATATATATATATGCGTGTTTGTGTGTGCGCATGTATTATGAATGTATGAATTTGTGCATGTGTTGTGTGTGTCTGTATAAGTGATCCGTGTCTTTACAACATCACTTTTACTTTCGGGAAACAACCTCATTTAAATGATATGTATTCTGAATTAGAGCTTGTATTTTTGATGCGTTCACTTTTCGTCTATTTTATAAAACTATCGTAAATTAATGTTGCTGTTCTTTCGTCTGTCTCAGTCTTTAAACTGCGGTCATGCTGGGGCACCACTTTGAATTTTTAGTCGAATAAATCGACTCCGGTACTTATTTTTATTTTATTTATTTATTATTATTCTTGAAGCCTGGTACTTATTCTTTCGGTCTCTTTTGCCAAACCACTAAGTCAGGTTGACGTAAACATACCAACGCTTATTGTCAAGCAATGGTAGGGAACAAGCACAGACACAAAGACACACACACACACACACACACACACACACACACACACACACACACATTCATATCTATACATTATATGCTATATTATATATTATATTGCATCGTATAGTATTCACAATGGGCTTCTTTCAGTTTCCGTCTATAAAATCCAC
>NC_069000.1:41482957-41485517 GCF_001194135.2 Octopus bimaculoides
TATATATATATATATATGCCACTACACATTCTTTATTTTCTCTCCTTGTTTCTTTCTGTGTTCCTCTCTGTCGAAGAGCGTAGGCTCGAAACGTCTAAAGACTTTTTCACTTCCGGAGCGTTAAACTAATACATCTGTTTGTTGTCTACACCCCCTGTTTTCGTCTTTTGTTTTGTTTTTGTTATTCTTTTATTTGTTTCAGTCATTTGACTTCAGCCATGCTGGAGTACCGCCTTTAGTCGAGCAAATCGACCCCCGGACTTATACTTTGTAAGCCTCGTACTTATTCTATCAGTATCTCTTGCTGAACAGCTAAATGACGGTGACGTAAAGGCACCAGCATCAGATGTCAAGTGATGTTGATGAGACAGACACAGACACACAAACATATACATATATATATGTGTGTGTGTGTGTGTGTGTGTGTGTGTGTGTGTGTGTGTGTGTGTGTGTGTGTGTGTGTGTGTGTTATTCTTAGACGAGAATATTATTGTACTGTCAATAATATTCTTGTTTAAGAATGATAAATTTGTACTCAAAAAAAGTATCGTGTAACCCATCAGATTAATATAAAATTACTTTTATTATAACTTAACATAACGTTTCAATATACAGCAGCGCATCCGGATGGCTTATTTCAAACGCCAACATCATCCAACCATGCAAATATTGACATATAGATGATGGCTCAATAATTTCACAATCAAATGTTGTAAGCAACTATCTGAGAATAAACCTCAAAAGCACCACCAACTAAATTTTACTTCGAAACGGTTTACATTGTGAAGAACACAACTCCAAAATATACAGAATGTTGTACCTTACGTAGGTCTGTTTGAGTGTATGTTTCTTGTAAGTTTTGCATCTCATATATTTCGATGCAATAACCATATTTTCCGTCGACGCTTGCAAACGGATTTTTAAAATAATCCAACCATTTTAACTGTTGTTAAAGACGTTATCATAAACTAACTCATAAAAAAAACTTTTCATTGCATCAAAAATAAAATTTACTAGAATATAGCCTATATATTTACTGAAAAATAAAGATAGTTTTCCGACTAAATAATAAGTTTTCTAGTAAGTGCTAAGAAGGAAAACACAAATAAATACTAATCTCCAACACACTCGTGTATTTATATGTTATGCGTTTCTGTGTAGATAATAACAGAAAAATATCATTGCAGTTATTTAGTGGGAATATCAGACTTTTAACAGCCAATAATTTAACAGATCATTTATAAGTACACACCCACATTTTGTGGCGTTTATTATCATTGGTTAATAAATGTACGAATCAATTTTGAGGAAAGATAGAATGCCGTGTGCTAAGTATATATGAACGTCTCAGAAATTAAGGTATAACTCTCTGGTTGAGATCTACTATAGATTTATTGTTAAAACCACTGCCGACTCTGACGTACCACCGGATAGCGACCACCACAATGGATTTCGCACAATTTTCCAGGAACATTTCGCGACGTTACTCCATTTCTTCTCTCATAGCTTTTGGATTGCTTCTCGTTCTATCCTCAGAATTCAAGGATAAGGAAAATGGAGCAGAAATCAGAACAAGTAAGGAAATTTATATACATACGCGTATGAGCGTCAGCGTCATCCCACTTTTCATCTCTGTGTGTGCATGCGTGTGTGTGCGTGTGTGTATGTGTGTGCGTGTGCGCGTTTGTGTGTGCTTGTGTGTACGTGGTCGTGGAACATGTGAGGTATTTCATTATCTCTCATGCTGTAAAAATTCTGTAATGATGACCATATTACAAATTTTCTTAAGAATCTACTTATTGTAATTGTTGTTAATGTTATTTGACGTAGAATATTTGCGACACTATTTCAAATTTGTTAAACTAAATCTATTGAAATTATTTTTCATGCAGAAAATTATTCCTGCAACCAGTATTGCGATATATATTGGCAAATAATTGTGATATTACAATATTAATTGATTAGATATCTGTGTGAGTGTGTGTGCGTGTGTATGAGCGTGTGTGTGTGTAAATGTGTGTGTATGGGCGTGTGTGTGTCTACGTTCGCATTTATAGATATATATCTTTTTATCTTTTAGTTGACTCAGTCATTAGACTGTGGGCATACTGGGACAGCGCCTTGAAAAGATTTTAGTCGAATGTATCGAACTCCGATATTTTTTATAAGCCTGCTACTTATTCTATCGGGCTCTTTTGCCAAATCGCTAAGATACGGGAATTTGGTGAGGAAGGAGCACAAACACAGACACAAAGACATATCCATATATATATATATATATATAACTATTGCTGCGTGGAAGGTGTTTATAAGCCATTTAAGAAACACACAAAAACCGTTAGATTCACTTCAACATTTAAATTTAATTTGTCAAAATATTTTCGTCGCTTTCAGACCGCGACCCGTTCACTGACAAAATTCCGTGCTGCATCTTAGAAAGTAACATTTAGTTCATGATATATATGTACGCATGTATGTGTGTGTGTATGTATGTATGTATGTATGTATGTATGTATGTATGTATGTATGTGTGTGTGTGTACATGTGTGTGCGTATGCAT
>NC_069000.1:41485527-41485898 GCF_001194135.2 Octopus bimaculoides
TGTGTGTACATGTGTGTGCGTATGCATCTGTGTACATGCGTGTGCATGTGTGCATGTTTATACGCATGTATGTATGTATGTATATATGTATGTATGTAAATATGCACGTATGTACTTATGGATGTACATGAGTAATTAGGTAAGTGTGTAGACGTGTTTGTGTGTGCGTGTACATGTGTATGTACATGTGAATGATTATTCCGGAGCATATTCACCATCTACTTCAATTACTGCTCCCCATTTGCTTGTGAATAATCATTTAAAGATGTTTTAGTCAAATGTTGTTATTGTTTTTGTTGAATAAACTTTATTGAATAAAGCCGCAATAATTGTGCACCACCCTAATATATATATATATATATATATATATA
>NC_069000.1:41493097-41498397 GCF_001194135.2 Octopus bimaculoides
TGTATGTGCGTGCGTGTATGTGTGTGTGCGTGTGTACATGCGTGCGTGCGTATGTGTTCATGCATGTATGTGCGTGCGTGTGCGTCTTTGCGCGCGTGTAAGCGTGTGTGTGGGTGCGTGTGTACCTGCACGTGTGAATGCGTGTGTATGGGTTGGCCTCTTGTGGGTAATAAAGAAATGGCGCGTGTGTATGGGTGTGTGTGTGCGTGTGTACATGCGTGCGTGCGTATGTGTTCATGCATGTATGTGCGTGCGTGTATGTGTGTGTGCGTGTGTGTGTGTGAATGTACATGGTATCGTGGTTCAGATGCTGCACACGATTTCAAACGCGGTGGTGTGTTGTGTTCTTGATTTCACATTGCTTCAGTTCCCCCAGCTCTATACGAGTTACCCTACGGCGGACAGGCGTCCAGTTCAGCGGAGGATGTTGGTCTACCTGCTGAACCATCTGGGTGACATCAATCAAAAGCTACAGCAATGCGTGGAAGCGCATTGTAACCAGCGGTGTATAACAACATCCGACAATCTAATTGATACAGCGATGTGTGAAAATATATATATATATAAAATGTGCGTATGTATGTATTGTATGCATGTATGTATGTATGTATGTATGTATGTATTATGTATGTATGTAAGTGTGTATGTTCGTTTGTAAGTATGTATGCATCCCCTTCCTTTATGGAGCTAGTTTTAATTACCACTTAGTGATTATGACACACCCTCTGGAGACGGAGATAATTTTCATAAATCACACACATACACACACATACATATACGCACATAGACAAATACACACACACACACACTTATATATTCATTCGCCATGTTGAACCGCTGAACTCAACACGTTTTTTTTCTTTTAATTCTCTATTTATTTCCTCTTATTCCTCTCTGTCTAAGAGCGTAGGCTCGAAACATAAAAGACTTTTCCATTTTTCCCGTGCGTCAAACTAATACACCTGTTTACTGTTCCTACACCTGTCTTCGTCTTCCTTTTTCTATAAATTTGAATTATATATATATATTCTTCTTTTTTTAAGATGATAGTATGTGATTAGAGGGAAATTTGATTGCTATTTCTATCAGCTCCTCATGAAGGCATTTACTTATATTTCAAGTACAAAATTCATTAGCATTCTATTTGCTATGGTTTTAATAAAATACAAAGTTTGTCGTTTCATCTTTCGATGACAACCATTAATAAAGGTACGTGTTGTCACCTTCTTTGAATAAAAGAAATGGAAAGCTTTCCAATAAAATCCACAGTTTCCGAAAACTGAAAATACACCTCATGGATATTCCATTAATTAAATGGAATATCCATCAAATAGAGAAGTTCATCAACCAGAAATAACTAATTTAGGTGCGAAACTACCAATAAAATGTCTACGCAGTCTTCAGAAGTCAAAGCTGTTAAGTCTTGCCCAAATCATACAGTACCCTCAAAGAATAAGAATGACACTTTCAGAATATAGTCTGAGATATACAAAAAGGCATATGGTTTACTTGAATATAAAGTGAATCTGACTGAAAACTGTTTTATATTTTATTCAGGAGATATGAGAGCTGACAAAGCCTAGCTTCTAGTAATACAAAGCAGACTATCAAATGCAAGCAATATACGCCTGGAACCAAGAAATACATTCAGAATCAACATTAATACGTCTAAACTTTATAGAAAGAATTTTTTTTAAAGTAATGTTGTATTTACTTAGCGAAGGAACTTTTATTGCTGACAACGCAGTTTCTTCAACTTAACTTAGTATATCAAACATGTTCCCGAGAGATTGCTTTCAACATACGGGATTTTGTAGAGATTATATATCATGGAGGTGGGAATTATATGCTGGGAATTATGTTATACCATTCAGTTCTGCAACGAAAATCTCATTTTACGAAAAATTCTTTCCTTCGCCTTATAGAACAGATTACACAAAGCAAAGTAAAATGGTGTTCATAGAAAAGTTCATTCTGACAGTTAAGTCAATCGCTTTCTCCAAGATCATGAAACGGTGACTTGATATTATTTTGGGCTTTCCCCAACCTGTAAGCTCTCTTTGAAAATTTAAGGCAGATAATTAAGTGGAAACCGAATTCAAAAGCAAAGTAGTGGTGGAAATTCGGAGACTGGGGTTAAATGAAAGCCTGCATTATCATTAAAAAAAAAGAAAAGGATTTTGGTGGCATAATCAACAGAACTAATAAACTTTCGGAGTTTTTGTAATGGATGACGTATACTACTTACCTACCATGATTGAAAAATAAAATTGAAACCTCTTCTCCATAGAGAATTTTTCTGAGGAGGCAACGTTTTAAAAGGATGTTTACAAGATTTACCCATTCAAAAATCCTCAATATTAAATTAGGATCACGACTAAACAAAATATAATCTTTAAAGAATTCTTAGATTCAGGAGATATTTGAAGAGTCAGGAAATGACTCTGCAATAACAAGTGATAGACCCACACTTCTTTCGGGAAGGAACTGCTGGTTTGTCCCCTGCCTTGTAGTGTATTCCTCGAAGAATACCACCACAAGACACGGATAATTGCATTCAGACCCAGCGTAAAAGATTCGTAAGAAAATTAGGAATTTACAGCAAACTGACTAGGACTACAGTAAATTTTGTAAACACCCTTTTAAAACGTTGCCTCCTCAGAAAAAATCTCTATGGAGAAGAGGTTTCAATTTTATTTTTCAATCATGGTAGATAGGTAGTATACGTCATCCATTACAAAAACTCCGAAACTGGTAAGAGTGTGGGGAGGAAGGTATCCTCATACCAAAATCATGAGCCAAATGCTTGCAATAGAGTAGACTCCGCTAAAGGTTCCTTAAGTACCAGAAGTTGGTGTTAAACTAAGTGATGAGTTAAATCTACCACCCGAATATACCATAGCGGAATTTGAACTCAGAACGCTAAAAGCCGGAATAAACGCTAAAAGCCGGAATAAACGCTAAAAGACGTCCAAGCCAATGCTCATACTGTTCTTACAATTCACTGCTTTGGTTATTAGCTTTTTATCGACCCCGAGGTGATGAAACACGAAGCTATCTAGCCAGAATTTGAACTCAGAGCGCAGAAACACGGAACAAATCCCATTGGCCGCCTTTAGAATATAAATAATAATATGCCATTATAGACCTAAAAAAAAGATCAAGTGATGAACATGTCTTTTCTCATATTTCGTTATTGGAAAAACAAAATGTATATTTTTCTGTGAATACAATAAATCAGATGACATTATCAATATATTTCATTACATATTTACATTCCTGATAGATAAAGGAGCATCATTTAATCATTTACTTTATTTTTTCTTTATTCAGTACCTGCCACCTCTGATACTGCATATCTAAACCAACTTTCCATCTGGTACTTTACAACTCTACCCAACTATTAATACAATAATCCACCAATGCGTTTCGTCACTACACGCAAGAATGGCCTGTCGGCAATAAAATATTATTTCTTCTGTTTGAAAATAGGAATCATTCCCGAAATATTGTAGGATCATTGAACAATCTATGTTAAGGTAATGCAATGTGTCTTTTCTCTTCGTTTTCATTTATTATCATCACCTCACATATTTTGCCTAACTTCTCACATGCATCGCTCAAAAGTTTATCTTTTTTACAAACATTTATATAATTTACACGCGTTGCAATGCTTCAAGTAAATTACTACACTCTTGTGCCATTCTTTCTTTCTTAACTTATACATCCCCGTGTTCCTTAGAAAGTTTTCGACTCCTACTTCCTATTAGCTCTATTTTTACCCATGTTTTTCTAATGTTTGTTTCCAGCTTCCGTCGATACAAATAATTTATTTGTGTTAATCGACAGATTGTTTCAACTTTATTGCTCAGAACAGGATCGTTATATGCTCCGTAGAGTACATTGAAACCCTCCTTATTCAGATCTATTTGACAGCCAATATTTTATACTCTTCTTTTTCACTCCATTCCTTTTTCCCCCTCTCCTTGTCTCTTTCTCTGCCATATTCATCGATAGACTCATTGTAAAATCGTGTAATGATACTTCTGGAGAAGAGAACGGTCAAATATGATGACTAAGGAAACTTCACATTAATGTTAGTATCTCCGTAACATCTCTTCAGTCGTGGTTTATATTCTACGACAAAATTAGAACATCTTCCATTTGATCTTCTTTGTTCCACATTAGAACCCCAACGATAGCAATATATTTATTTCTTTATTGCCCACAGGGGCTAAACGTAGAGGGGACAAACAAGGACAAACAAAGGATTAATTCGATTACATTGACCCCAGTGCGTAACTGGTATTTATTTAATCGACCCCGAAAGGATAAAAGGCAAAGTCGACCTCGGCGGAATTTGAACTCAGAACGTAAGGGCAGACGAAATACCGCTAAGCCTTTCGCCCGGCATGCTAACGATTCTGCCAGCTCGCCGCCCGAAACGGTAGCAACATATTAAGAAATTTTCCATTAGTCCAAGGTCAACCAACTACAAATTCCTTTTTGTCTTACCTTTATGGGTGGGTGGGGGTCTAGATGCAATTATTATATAGCTTGTAATAAATTTCTTCATGAAGAAAGTGTTGGTCTGCATCCTATCATTAGAGCTAAATTTATGAACTCTCACATATCTCTTGAACCAAGAATATTTCTACAAAATTGGTTTTTCTGTCTTTCAACAATCTTACATGGCTTTCCTTACTCTGTGAAATAATGTAGCGAGAATTGTTGTTGCTTATTTGTAAGTAAATACTGATCGAATGGACAAACCGCCCTGGTCTTTTAGTTTGTTTTTTTATATCACAGACAATATCTTCCAATGTGTTTTCTTTAAATAAGTATTAGGTTGTAATTGGAGGGAGATTTGGCTCTTGTTTCTAGCAGGTCGACTGAAGAGTTCTTCGCTTTTCTTTTATTCGTTTACTTGCTTCAGTCATTTGACTGCGGCCATGCTGGAGCACAGCCTAGAAGGATTTTAGTAGAACAAAACGACGCCAGGACTTATTTTTTAAGCGTAGTACTTATTCTATCGGTCTCTTTTGCCGAACCGCAAGATAATGGGGACGTAAACACACCTACACTGGTTGTCAAACGGTGATGGAGGACAAGAACAGGCACAAAGACACACACTCACACACATATATATAGGACGGGCTTCTTTCAGTTTCCGTTTACCAAATCCACTCTCAAGACTTCTGTCGGCCCAAACTATAGTAGAAAATATTTGCCCAAGGTGCTACACAGTGGGACTGAACCCGAAACAAACTTCCCATCCCACATCCACGATTGTACCTATA
>NC_069000.1:41499936-41500428 GCF_001194135.2 Octopus bimaculoides
TATAAATGAATTATATATAGTCTATTGACTGATTTTTATTCTCGCTAGACCACTGGTGGTAAATAAAATTTCTAAATTTTCTTTTTGCTGCCCTATAATTTATTAATAATTTATTAATATATATATATATATATATATATATATATATACACACACACATAAGGACGTGCACAGAGACACACACACTCACACCATTCTGACCTCTAAGACCAGTCCCAAAAATTACTGAACCATGACAGACTAGCCCAGAAACACAAAAATCTTTTTAATTCTACATTGCTCTTCTTTCCCCCCACCCCAACCAGTCTCCTACACTGTCCCTTAAAATAGCAAACATTCCCTAGCTACACACAAGAGAGAAAATATGTTAAGAAGACAGGTCGGTTCCGCTCCAATTTTTTGTAAATTCTTAAATATATCTCCTTCTGTGTATATATAAGTATATATATGTAAATATATATATATATATATGCAATGTATATATATATATAT
>NC_069000.1:41501804-41507854 GCF_001194135.2 Octopus bimaculoides
ATACTACCAAACAAACATGATTTTTATTGACCTCCTAATACTTTTTGCTGAATACTCTCTTGTAAACTGTTTTTAACATTTTCTTATTATTATCAAAGAATGTATATCTGTATTTTAATACTTTTGTGGTAGCCAGTACTTAACACAACAAAGCTTATACAGAGCTTTACATTTTACTTTTGACAAAAAAGTGAAACCTGTCAAGTGAATAAACATCTTTAAAATTGCATTTTCAAACCTTCTTTCATATATATTTCCACTCGTGCGGTATCTTACAACTTTACCTTGTTATATTTATATATATCCTTGAGAGAACATCCTGCTTTTCCATGCCCCGAGGTAAAAGATGGGACGGTCACCTCTTTTTCCTTCGTGTAAGGAAAAATATCTTTAACCATAAGTCTGCTCGACCAGGAACATCTTAGAAATAAACAACAACAACGACAAATAACTTTTTTTTTCCGCTGCGTACAAACAAAATTTACATGTAGATTTTGCAAACATCACGAAATTCTTCAGGACACACACCCTTCTATGTAAACACAGATCTTTAAAAAATACCCAATAATAAATTCCTGGAAAGTCCTTGATTGCTATAATATTTCTACTATTCAGATATAGGCGTTGCGTGGAGAATTTTGTGATGTTGGCAAAAAAAAAAACTAATAATATGCATACGATATTAGTTTTTAGCAAATATCAAATATAATAAGATATAATATTTCACATCTAGCTACGGAGATTATGGCAAAAAGTAGTTGCTGTTGTTGTTGTTGTTCTTGTTTTTGTTCTTGTTGATCAGCCTCGTGTCAATTCTTATCGTGCAGTCCAAAACATTCGTAAGTCTTTTCCTTGTTGTTGTGCTTTGTTTTTGTTTTTGGTTGTTTTCTTGTTTTGTTTTGTTTTTGTTTTATTTATTTATTTATTTATTTATTTTACTATCGCTTGTTTATTTTCATGCGTGAAAATCTATTTATCGATGATTTTTAGGTTTGGTTTGATTTTGTTCTATTGACGAGATGTAATAAGCAGCAGCGTATAATTAGTTCACAGCCTACGGGCATATGGCGTAGTGGTTAAGAGCGCGGGCTACTAACCCCAAGGTTCCGAGTTCGATTCACGGCAGCGACCTGATTAATAATAGTAATAATAATTATAATAGAATAATTGTAACATCGTTAGGAATGAGAACCCAGGTTCGAAATTTCCCCAAGACACCTGACGAAGGCTGGAGGGTATATCAGCCGAAACGTTGTGTTAACAACAAACAAGATGAGGACAAATATTCGTCAAATGTAAATAATGATATAATTAGTTATTCCTTGTTATCTGCAAAAAAAACAAAAAGGCTGTCATTTCATAAAGCATGTAAATTAAAATTTGACAACTGAATTATTTCGTTTTTGGATTTGGTTTGCAAGATTCTTTATGTGAGTTCGTGTGTTGAAGCATATTCTGTTGTGTCTGGGGTGAGTCATTCTTTTTTAGTGCCTTATAATTTAACACACTGACCGGTTAAAATTTCCACTTATTTCCGTCTTTATTTTTCTAAAATTTTCTTTGCGAATTGCAACCTTTTCAAAGTGGAAATTTTACCGGTGAGTGTGTTAAATTATAAGGCACTAAAAGAGAATGACTCTCCCCAGACACAACTAAATTATTAATTTCTTCAAATTACCTCCCTTTTTCTGTTAGGTTTGCTGATAACTGCCGCTAAGCATTTAATTTCTCTGTCCAACTTCTATTGACCTGCTTCTTTGATTCCCCTATACATCACTGATCACAGTGTACTTCCATTCTTGCCTTGATTGCACTTGTCGTATCTATTTGTTCTACAGCTGTTTAACTATGTTGCCTTCCCATAGTCTTGGAAGTTTTCCCAGTCGTCTCTTCGGTAATGATGGACAAACACAAAGACACACACAGATGGTTTCAAAAAGTTATCAGTCTAGTTCTGTAACGCGCCAACAGATGGCAGCACACGGTTGCATGTGCAGTGAGAGCTAACAATGACCTTCATGAGACAGTGAGCCGTGTGACATAGCTGTGTTTACTTTGCAAGTTGTGAAATTTGAGTTTTTGTGATCACGTGTATGATGGAGTCTGCGATTGTTGCCATGAACAGAAAGTTGAATAAGGGGGGACACCACCCACTAAGACAGCAAAAAAAGTAAAACAAAAGCCAAACAGGATATCTTGAAGGAGCTATGCAGATTGTGGAAAGAAAAACCATTGCATGAGCAATACACCAAACGAGCCGGAGAAGCTGATGTAGATATAAGAAGAACCTATTAGTGGCTGAAGAGTGTTGGTTTGAAAGTCGAGACAGAAGGATTCATCCTAACAGCACAAGACCAAAGTCTTCTCACTTGGAACTATCAAGCTAATGTCACACATAATGAAGTAGACACAAAGTGTAGACTCTGCAGTGACAAATTTGAGAGCGTCGACTACATTGTTGCCAGTTGTTTAGTCCTTGCCCCTACAGAATATAAAACCAAGAATGGTCGAGTTGGCCAAACTTACACTGGAGAATATGCCGTCACTATTGTATCCCACACCCTAAGAACTGGTATGAACACCACCCAGAGCCAGTCACTGAGGGAGAGAATGTTACCATCCTATGAGATTATGGAATACATACAGACAGGGAAATAAATACAGATGATTATGGAATACATACAGATAAATACTGACAGACCAGACATCGTCATCAAAGACCTAAAACAAAAAATATGCCTGTTAATTAATATGACAGTGTCTTCTGACAGAAGCATCTCAGCAAAGGAATTTGAAAAATTGTTGAAATATAAAGAACCTTGAGATTGAGATATCTAGAATGTGGCATCTAAAAATGAAGACCATCTTTGTTCTTGTAGGTACCCTGGGAATGGTCAAGAAATATACTGATAAATTTTTTGACCAGATCCCTGAGAAACCAACAGTCTATGAAAC
Source organism: Octopus bimaculoides (assembly GCF_001194135.2). Taxonomy (NCBI): domain Eukaryota; kingdom Metazoa; phylum Mollusca; class Cephalopoda; order Octopoda; family Octopodidae; genus Octopus; species Octopus bimaculoides. The sequence continues at coordinate 41,504,760 of NC_069000.1, forward strand.
TCAAAAAAGTGTGTTGAGATCAAACACCCACATTCTGAGGAAGTTTCTCTCCATCTAATATTTGCGTGCCTTAGCTCACTAGTTGGGACTCGGTCAAAAGATGAAATAAAATGCAATTCAATCGAAAAGTGATGATAATGATAATAATAATAATAATAATAATAATAATAATAATAATAATAATAATAATAGTAATTATAATGATAATAATAATAATAAGAAGAAGAAGAAGAAGAAGAAGAATGATAATAATTGAACACATACATACATACATACATACATACATACATACATACATACATACATACATATATGTTATAGGGGTCAGCTGCCCAGCAGATGTAAATATACAATCAAAATTGCCGGAAAAAGAGAACATTAATGGCGAATTAATGCAGAAATTACAACACTTGTAACCTCATTACGAATTCTCATTTTTACCTATCATTAGCTTATGTACCAACAAATTTGCCAAGAAATACAAGATTTCATGGGAAAAGATCAGAAAAGATCTATTAGTGGCACAGTGAAGATCTGTAAGACATTCCAAAAATTCTCCATCTGAGATTCTTATATGAATAGATGCACACACTTGGGTGTATGCGTCGACAGTTCAACCAACTCACCAACTCACCCACATAATTATAAACAGCGGGGTATCTCTTAACTCGAAAAGTTTTGATACTTTATTAACGAACGACTTGAACTCTCTCAAGAACTCAAATTAAACTCAAATGTTGTAAGGCGGCGAGCTGGCAGAAATGTTAGCACGCCGGTCAAAATGCTTAGCGGTATTTCGTCTATCTTTACGTTCTGAGTTCAAATTCCGCCGAGGTCGACTTTGCCTTTCATCCTTTCGGAGTCGATAAATTAAGTATCAGTTGTGTACTGTGGTCGATCTAATCGACTGGCCCCCTCTCCAAAAATTTCAAGCCTTGTGCCTATAGTAGAAAAGAAATTAAACTATGGTGTAATTTGAGGAAGATTTTGCTGTTTTTTCTATCAGATCAAATAAATACAACTCAACGGTCTCCCGAGCATGCAGTATATATGCCAGACGATTATCGAGTTTTATTTCAAAGCACCATTGCATGGCAGTGGGGAGCTTTTCAGTTAGTCTTACACGCTGTAAGTAATTTGGATCTTTGTGGCTTATCTTTGAAAAAGGACTGCAACAAAACAGTACCAATGTAACATGAGACGATATGAGTTGAGTCTCATAGTCAGGCGCTGCAACTGATATGCTTAGTTAATTCGTTAAATTCTTTCTGTTTTGGCTCACATATACATCTATACACACGCGCGCGCACACACATTATACATATGCATTTTTATATGTGTGTGTTTATATACTCGTATATGCATATAGAGTAGTGGCCAAAATTAGAGAACGAAAATTAAATTTAAAGATATTAACTTTCTACTTCATTTTTCCGAATGGGATTTTTCTTGTATAAAATTTAAAGCGTGTTCATTCTTTACAATTAATTTTGTAGGAAGTGATTAATAACTAAATAATTTATATAGAAAATAATGATTATTTGAAAAATACAAGACGGACAAAATTAAAGAGCATACGACAAAAAAATTCAAGAAATCGAACTTTTCCTAGAAATTTTTAGAATCCACATCAATATATTAATAAGATGTATACATTCCTTTATTTTTTATGACTTCAGCACATTTCCTTCCACAGGATTTGACCAATTTCTCACATTGGTCTGTCCATTCTTCCTGAAGTTTTTCCCACCAAATCATAACATTCGCAGCTCAATGCTCTTTGATTGTATCACCAAATATCTTTCTTAAGTTTCCAATGGGATTAAGGTCAGGGCTCTGAGCTGGCCAACGCTTCACAGTAATGTTTTCAGCTTCAAATTCCCCCTTAATTATTTTAGCACTGTGACATGGCGCATTATCCTGCATAAAGATTGGCTGACGAGTTGGAGATGACCCCATAGCAGCAGAATGATGGCCGCATTGACATTACCATGGATGCGGATCAAAGGCCGTAAACCTGTTACAGAAACCTTTCCCCACATCATTAAACACCCACCTCTAAACTTCACTGGTTTCTTCAAGCATTTGAGGAGCAATCTTTCACTTTTATGACGGCTTGCGTATTTTGAGGAAGAATTTGCTGAAGAACACACGCGACCAGTTGTCGTCCGTCTAAACTACGTGCCCATTAGCAAAGACTAACCTCACTTTTTGTTTCTTCAAGAGAAGTTCAATGGTAGAGGAATAGGTATGAAGTCCAACTTACTTCAAACAACTAGCAACGGTCTTTAATTATTCATTCCATAATCATAATTTACTTGGCGAGAACTTCCTGCAGCAGTACTGAAACGACCTCTTAGCAACAACCTCTGAATCACACGGTCTTGCCAAGTACTTGTTTTTCGTGGTTTCCCTCGTTTTTCTAATGACACAAACGAACTCGTCTCTTCATAAAGCTTAAGTGTTTTTGAAACAATACTCTTTGATCTGTTAATGTCTCTGGCGACAGCAGAAATTGCCATTCCTTCTTTTTTCAATGTGACCATTCACTTTCCGAGGCTTTCATCAAATTTACATTGGCTTTCCATTGTTGTTAACTCACTACTGGTTTAATATAAATCTTCGCAGTGTTAGGTCAACTTAGTTTACATCGGTCGGAGTGTTGCCAAATTTTACATTTTGAATTTAACACCATATGTTCTCTAATTTTGTTCATCTTGTATTTTTCAAATAAACATTTTCTATACTACAAATCATTTAGTTATTGATCACTTCCTACAAAATTTATTATAAATAATGAACACACTTTAAAGTATTTAGAGTAAAAATCCCATTCGGGAAAATGAAGTAGAATTGTTAATATCTTTAGATTATATTTTAGTTCTCTAAAACCTTTTTTTATTTTCTCGCTCCGCTTATTTCTGTGTTCCTTTATGTTGAAGAGCGTAGGCTCGAAATGTAAAAGACTTTCTCACTTCCCGGGAGTTAAACTAATACATCTGTTTGTTGTTTACACACATGTCCTTCGTCTTTTGTTTTGTTTTTTTGTAAATTCCAACTATATATATATATATATATATATATATATATATATA
>NC_069000.1:41510243-41512232 GCF_001194135.2 Octopus bimaculoides
TGGTTAATCTTCAAATGAATTGGCTGAAGGAGCCTTTTATTCATGATCGTAGTGGTTTTCGAAACTTGGATTTAGCATGCAGAGAGTTACTACAAACAACATGGCTGGACACGGCATTAACAAAAACACAACCAAGGAACTGAACGAAAACAACTGCTCAACAGGTAAACAATTTCTTTCAAGTTGTAGTCATAGAAGAAACTGTAACTATAAAACTCGTTTCTTTTGGTGTTATGAATTGAATAATGACCTATTTAACTGCTACGAAAAAGTGAAACAAAACCCCACTGTTGGCTATATGAAACGATTGAAATCATATTGGGACGATCTGCATCCAGAATTAAATCATTTTACTGCGAAGCAACTGCGCCAACAAGCAACATTTCTAGAACATAGAAAGAAGGTTAGTAACAGTAACTTTATAAAGAAATCAAAAAATTAACCTTCTTCCCAACTCTATAAACAAAAATGAAAACGTGGTTTCGCAGCTAGCGACATTCCAATAGATTCTATAGTGTCTATCAGCCAAACTACATTACTGGCTCAAATAACTGATCACTGTCCCCCTACTATGATTATGGTAAACAGCAGGCTCAACTGCAACGATTATTGTAGTAATAGTGGTAGTGGTAGTGGTAGTCAGGATTATATGCCAGTGAAATGTACGCTTACTGAAATTTTCCGAGAAAAAATAGCTTTGGCTTTGAAGGATTCTCTCGAGGAGAGAGTAGTTTCTACCAAAGTAAAAAAGAAAAAAAAAACACCAGATACCGTATTAAAAGCTATTAACGAAATCGGTGATGAGTATTTATATACTGGCAGATTAGCGCCTGTCTATATATTCTGGCTACTATTGTAAAACAGTACATGAATGATAATCAAAAAGTAAACAAAAACCGAAATAACAAAGAATGAACCATCATAAGTTTTGAAGACAGAGAAAACGATAACTTGTTTACGGAAGACAATCAGTCATGTAATGATGGTTATTGCACGCAAATAAGTAAATCACTATACGTCCCACCAACAGAAAGTAAAGAAGGAGACTGCACTATTCCACTAGTACTCTGTTTTATCGACCTCGATAGGACGAAAAGCACAGTTGGCTTCTCTGGTATTCGAAATAAAGAACCTGAATAAATAGTACACGGCATTTATTCCAATGCCCTGACGATTCTGCCAAACTGCTACCCTCAATAATGGTTTCAAATTTTGGCACAAGGCCAGCAATTTCGGGAGAGGAGTGAGCCGATTACATCGATCCCAGTGCTCAACTGGTACTTACGTTATCAAGACCGAAAAATTAAAAGGAAAAGTTAACCTCAGGAATATTTGAACTCAGAACGAACGAAATGCCGCTAAACATTTTTTTTCCGGCATGCAAATGAGTCTGACAGCTCGCCGTCTTCACCACCCGCCATATTATATTGCAATTTAATATGTTTGCAAACGTTAACAAAATTTAAACAGTAAAATCAAGGCAAAACAAAAAATCTAGTTTATATATTTAGTTCACAAGTCTGAAAGCTAACATGCTTCTATTTCAAAACTGAGAATTGGACGATGTTGGAAAAAGATGTAAAATTTGACACACTTAAAAAGTAGGGTGTAATTGGATATTCTCAGTGAACTAACTATATGGTAATAATGAATTTCATGTGCTAAAGCACACAGGAGACCGTTTGAAACGACTCGAAACCTTGATGGGACATGGTAAACAAGGTTGTTTCGCTTCAACAAAAGCTATTTTGTCTCGCATGTATGGCAATATGAATGCTCACCTCGTGCGTAATATATTGATTTCTAACATATATATATATATATATATATATATATAGTCGTAGACGTGGTTGCTTGCCCAACCGCATGGTTCCGGGTTCAGTCCCACTGCGTGGCACTTTCGGCAAGTGTGTTTTACTATAACCTCGGGCTGACCTCAGGCTTGTGAGTGGATTTGGTTGACAGAAACTGAAAGAAGCCCGTTGTATG
>NC_069000.1:41512396-41515324 GCF_001194135.2 Octopus bimaculoides
TATATATATATATATGCTTGTGTGTGTCGCTTGACAACTGATGTTGGTGTGTTTATGTCTCCGTAACTTAGCTGTTCGGCAAAAGAGACCAATAGAATAAGTACTAAGCTTACAAAGAATAAGTCCTGGGGGTCGATCTGTTCGACTAAAAGCGGTGTTCCAGCATGGCCGCAGTCAAATGACTGAAACAAGTCAAAGAATAAAAGAAAACACCCTCGAAAATGTCTTATTTCAAATTAAATGAAACAGAAGCTTATGCATCGATACATGCAGATATGTCTCCCTCGAGGCCATCGGTTCAAGAAACCTGAGCATATCTGGATTGGTCAAATTAGCGATGAGGGGCGAGCAATGTCGTGAAGAAGCACGTCGTGTCACCGGTTGGGTCGTTTGGACCCTTACCTGTCAAGTGAAGATGATGGTTGATAGTGTCATGAGAGCACCTGTCTGTTGGGTCAGTCCTTTAGTAGACTGCTACGGATACTTTGAATGTGCAGGTTCAATTGCTCCTCATTAAATTGAACAGATCGGCCGGAACGCGGAGTATCTGTGAGCTTAAATAGTCCTTCCTTGGGGTGTGAAAACTATTTCTGTGCAATTATTTGAATTATAGTACTTTTTCTCTGTACCCAGCACGAACGTCTAGAGTGATTTTGATAGCTTTGAAGTTTTGATTGAAAGCGAAGAGGAGCAGATTTCGAAAATGCTTCTTTTTTTTTTTTTTTTTTTTTTTTTTTTTTTTGTCAAATACCTGAAAACAGGTAAAATAGGTAAAACGATAAACAAAAGCTTCCGAAGGGGAACAGAGCAAAAAAATAAAACAAAACATAACAAAAATATTTCTCGTTGTAATTCAAATAATATTCGGAAGAAACGAATGAATTTATCTGACAATCCTATGTATTCATAGATATTCGATATCAAAAATAACAGGCCATTGTTAACATATTGAATGGTTCGATAGTCATCGATCATCTCAACTTCTCACCACAGCCACATGGTTTCTTATATTTTGTTTAGTAATACATTGTTCTTTGATACCAAACAAGGATGTAATGTCATCTTAGGTTGGGTGAAAACATACCTTCTTGCACGTTGGTTTGCGTCATTTAGTGAAAACTTCCCTATTGGCTAGCATTGCAGTTTTACATTATTACACTCCATTATATTAAACACTATAGCCTTATCTTTCCCACGCAGAACAGTGGCGACAATTCGTTGTGGCTTCTCCGAACTAGTTTTCATTGCACCACATAAGCAGATATGCATTGATCGACCTCCACAGCCTCATCCTTTCTGAATGTCCTAAATTTTAATGGTTGTAGCTCATCGTCGGAAAACGCTACGCAATCACACGAACTGATAGAAAGAGCAACTAAATCTCTTTCAAATCCAACCGTCTTAAAAAGAAGCAGACACTTTGGATATTCTTCAAAAAAGGACTTTTAAAACTGGGATGTCTCAGAAATACAAAAAAAAATGTGATGGTTAAAGCTAGAGATCCGTTAATCACAGATCTCCATTATGAGGGATGGCCTGTCTGTCAAGTGAAGGTGACAGGCAATAAAATGTACAACATTTAATTGAAATACATTAAAGTCTCTAGTTATAGTCACGTGTATACATGAGATAAAGGACTCATCGTGAGTTTTAGAGTTAACAAAAGAAAAGTTTGTTAACTACTATCAGAAACTCTGCATTTTGGAAGGTTCAAAGAAAGAAAGAAAGAAAGAAAGTGGTGAAAACAGACAGAGTTTCTTTAAAGAATATTTAGCTATATCATCTTACGCGCATTTCATTTACAATGATTATTTGTTACATGGCATCAATCATAGAAACCAATTTATTTGTCAAATCTTCAGAGATGCACAACACTCATTCCTAATTTTATGCATTCATATAGTGACACGATTGCTGTCGTTAACACCTCAACTACTTCTTTTCCATAGTGGGCTCACCCATTTCAACTTGTAGTAAGAAGTTTGCTTCCCAACCACATGATTCCGGGTTCAGTTCCACTCCGTGGCACCTTGGGTAGGTGTTTTCTACTATAGCATTATCATCCCGCGCCGGCCGGCCGGCCAAAGGTGTGTGAAAGGATTTGGTAGACAGAACAAGCCCGTCATATAGTTACAAATACACACACACACACATATATATATACATGTGTGTGTTTGTGTATGTGTGTGTTTGTGTATGTGTGTGTGTATATATAGATATAGATGTATGCGTTTGTGTATATGTGCTTCTCCGTGTGTGTGTGTGTGTGTGTGTGTGTGTATGTGTGTGCGTTTTAGTATGTTTATGCTTGTCATCTATCACCGGTTGACAACTAGTGTTCGTTTTTTTACGTCCATGTAAATTAGTGGTTCGCCAAAAGAGACGGAGCGAAAAAACACTAGGCCTTAAAAATAAGTAGTGATCTAAACTAAACTCTTCAAGCTGTCGCCCCAGCATGGCCGCAATCCGATGACTGAAATAAATGAAATTTAATGCTTAGGTGATTGCGTCATCTCACGATTTTTGAATTGCCAACAGATTTGATAGCTACATCCATCTAAATATCGGTCATTTATCATGCAATTTAGAATCTAATTCTCACTCTATAATTAACTATCTACCTATTTATTTATCTATCTGTCTATTTATTTATCTATCTGTCTATTTATTTATCTATCTACTATGTATCTAACTAGGAACTAGCTGACAATCTATACACACACAGGTACAAATGCAAAACCACTCGCAGATAAGTATACACATCGCAGAGACACAGAATGGATTACACAGGACAGTAAAAAATACGTGGGAAGGAGAGTCTCTGAAGAGATCGCGGGATTGTGACGAAAATTGTCAAACAAAAGAATACGTCCTGGGATTGATATATATATATATATATATATATATATATATATATATATATATATA
>NC_069000.1:41515508-41516514 GCF_001194135.2 Octopus bimaculoides
ATGAAAATGGAGAAATAAATAACAATAAGGAGTGGATCTTTGGTGTTATAAAGCCATTATTTAATTAATTAAGATGAGAGTATGTTAGAGTAAGTTTACAGCTGTTTCCGTATATCAGGCTGGGGTAAATATGTATTTACTTCGTTGCATTTGATAGACATCATCATGACTTTCATTACTTATATTTTTTATTCTTCTCTTCTTATGCTTTGCTACAAAATGTGCTTGCGGCGAAATATCCGCACTGGGAATTGTCTTAAGGCGAATAGTCCTATGCCCAATTATCCTACGGCGAATTGTCCTAGGTCCATTAAAAATGAACCCCACCACCAACAACAACTCTACCTATATATCTGTGCACACCTTTGAATGCCATGTAAAGGCATAAGGTCTGGAATTCAAACGGAGGCCTCAGAAGATATTTTAAGGTCCACAAAGATCAGGACTTAACTGCAGCTCTTGGTGGTACAAATCAGATTTGCAATTTATGTGGGTGTCTTTTCAATATATCGTCTGGTTTAAAAAGCTACATCAGACGCCACGATGAATCTATATATTAAAAGAAGAAGAAAATGGAGATTGTAAAGTTTATAATCGTTTATTATTAACAGCAAATTGGTCGTCTTCACTTACAGCCGTTTCTATAAATACTCGATAAACTTTGGATGCTATATGTGTGTTTGTGAAATCATTTTAGCAGACTCTGCTAAATTCACAAACACACATATAACATAAAAGTAAATTTAATGTTTATTGAGTATTAATAGAAACGGCTGTAAATGAAAATGACCAATAAACAATTTTTAACTTCCCAATCTCCATTTTCTTCTTCTTTTAAATGAATATAAACTATATCTTTTTATATATACCTATTATTTCAAGAAAAATCATTCCCCCAAAATACTAGGTTTTAGATTAGTATTTCCATGTATGAAATCATCCTTTCATGAGGTTAACGCAACTTCTAATTAGATTTAATAATATATATATATATATATATATATAT
>NC_069000.1:41516773-41518017 GCF_001194135.2 Octopus bimaculoides
TATGTATGTATGTATGTATGTATGTATACATATAACAAAGTGACATTTTTTCCAAAGTCATAATCCCTTGTGTTTAAATATATATTTCAGAATAAGATTTGTAAACAAATTCAAAACTGAGAAGTTAAGGACTGTTTACGTATTATTAAATGGGGGGGGGAAAAAGGAAGGGGAAAAGGAAAAGACATTGAGATTTGTGAGAAGTTATTTATTATTTGTTTATGTATTTTTTTTTTTTTTGTTTCTTGCAGAATCGTAACCTCTGCGATACGCTTTTCTTTGAATTCTGAAACAGATGTTTTTAAAGGAAAAACAGTGAACAGTCCAGTTATTTTACCGCGCATGCGCTAAAAGTACATGTAAAGAAATTTCAGTACAACTTCAGGTTTCTGACTGTGACCATCTTATTTTTTTAACCCCTAATACTACCTTAAACTTAAATTCTCATTCATAAGCCTAACCTGAAAACACTGACCAAAAATCTAAACCTTTATCCAACTCTATACCCTAGTGTGGAACATCTTAACACTAAACTTTAACCATATATATATATGTGTGTGTGTGTGTGTGTGTGTGTGTACGTGTGTGTATGTAAATATATGTGTGTATTTGTAAGTATAAACGTACGTGTATCTCTCTCGCTCTCTCACTTTCTCTCTCTCTTTCTCTCTCTCTCTCTCTCTCTCTCTCTCTCTCTCTCTCTCTCTCTCTTTCTATATATATATACACACAATAATGAACACACATACACAAGGTATGTGTTTACCAGTTCATGAACAGACTGCGATTTATAGGCGTAAGAGAATATTTTCTCGTCAATATGCCTAGCGTTAAAACACCCGGAAGTCATAAACAAACGAGGAAACTCATGTCTGGTCCCAGTACAGGAGCGGTAGGCATTAATGTTTCGTTATCTTTGTAACTTATCAATACTACGTGTTGATAAGTTACGAGGCCGGACGCAAGCTAAATCGCTCTCTGTGACTATTCTTTTATTCTTTTACTTGTTTCAGTCACTTGACAGCGGCTATACTGGAACACCGCCTCTAGTCGAACAAGTCGACCCCAAGACTTACTCTTTTAAAGCCTTGTACTTATTCTATCTGTCCCTTTTACCGAACCGCTGAGTAATGGGGACCTAAACACACCAGCATCGGTTGTCAGCGATAGTGAGGGTAGAACAAAAACAGACACACAAATGCATACATACATGCATATATGTATGTATGTATATATATATATAT
>NC_069000.1:41519061-41523547 GCF_001194135.2 Octopus bimaculoides
CAACCGAGCGGATACCGCTGTATAAGGCAGCGATCCAACTGTGGACGATGGGACCGAAACCAGCCGCTCTAAGGACAACCTCCAAGTAGTAATGGTCTACCCTATCGAAAGTTTTTGATTGAGCCAAATTGATCAGCGCCCCACTCATGCCAGGTTCCTTAACTACCCTATCTATGATGTAGCGCATCAGATGGAAGTTGTCATAGATACTCCTACCCGGCACGGCGCACGTTTGCGCCCTGTCGACTAGTTTCTCGTTGACAAGCGCCAACCTCTCGACTAACTCCTTGGCCAAAATTTTCAAATCTGAGTTGGCCAGAGTGACGAGCCTGAAGTTATCTATGACGTTTCCCTTGTTTGGATCTTTCTTTAGCAATGCCACTGCTCCTCTCTTTACAAAGACGGGGATACTCCCGTTTTGCTGCCAGTTGCAGTAGACAGCTGCCAAGACGCCTCAAAACAAGTTTGGCATATGACAATAAAGTTCGTAGGGCAGACCATCCAAGCTTGGTGACTTTCTCCCGCGTAGCCTGCCATCGCATCCCGTACGTCCGCGGCTGTGATGGGTCTTTCACAACACTCCGCCTCTCTTGCTGAAAGTCGTGGAAGGTCATGCAGGTAGATACTAAAGTCCACCCTGCAATCTGACCCAACAGTTGTACCGAACAGTTGTTGAAAGGCCTCACACATCCTTTCAGGCTCGAGTACTTCGCGTCCCTGTTCATCTGTCAGGACCTAATGGTCGATCTGTTGCCTCGTTGCTCCTCCGCTATTCGGGCATCTAGGGCGGCTCCAACTCCTTCGTTCCCCAGAGTACGCATCCTAGCTCTGACAACGCATCCTTTGTGTTTGGCATTGAAGTGTTGATCGAGGGCCAACCTTGCCACCAGTACGTTGGACACGATGCCAGTTCTAAGTGCCTCTTCTAATTTCTTAACTAGGTTTCCCTCAATTCTATTTTGGTCTAATGCTAGGGCCTTACTGTACCTAATCGATTCTGGTTTAATTGCTTTCTTTAGGGCATACCACCATCTGTTGTTGATGATGGCACCCGTCAGTGTTCTCTTAACTAATGTGCTAATCCGGTCCCTGTAAGCCTGGCGTGCCGTGAACGACGCGTTCATCTTCCAGTAACCGGGAACCCTGCCTATGTGTCTTATCTAAGCCAAGTGTACAAGTCACAAATTTGGGGTCTATGTAGCTGACTATGTGGAAATGTGGACAACCTACACTATCCTTATCCACTGTCCTACAGAATACTCTATCTAAATACGATCTGGACGACCCGATGCGGTTGCTCCATGTCCACATCGGGGCATTCGGGTGGTCCAGTCCGTACCTGTCAGACAGTTGGAAACGTCTGAGCAGGTCTTTGAGGTATTTGCATTACCTCCTATTACTGTCTCTACCCACGTAGTCTAGACGCGTGTCCAGGGTAGCATTCCAATCCCCCACCCTAAAAGTAAGGGTCGAGACATTCTCAGGAAAACCTCTAGACGTCGAAAGAAATCTGGGCGGCCTGTTAAGGACGGTGCATAAACTGTTATCAGTCGAAAAGCATACCCATTGCTGCCATCGACATCCAAGACGACCTGCCTACCCTCCGGGTCTAGGAAAATTGCTCTTAGTTTGAGATCCAGACTCTTCCGAAGAAGCATCGGTACCTTCTCCGCCCATTCTCGGCAGACACGGAGAAAAATAAATGTTGAAATGTCTGCCGAACATGCGCTGGAGGGCCCGCGGGCTGTGGAGTCTGGTCTCGCTGATGGCTATGATATGCAGATTTTGTGACTTGATGTCGTTTAACAGGTAGCCTTGTTTCCAAGGCGACTCCAAGCCACGTACATTTATACTGCCTACTTTGAGCATGTTCCTGTCGAAGGTTGTGTTGAATCAGAGGGTGGGAAGGGAAGGGTGTTGGGATCTATTTCTGAGTGTGTTGATTTTGTTGTTGGTGATGTTGGTGCTGTTTGGTGACATTTGGGATGTGGTGTTTGGGTCTTTTGGGGGTGGGGTATGAGTCTTTTTGGTTTCCTCTTCTTCCTGTGGAGTTATTGTTGGTGGTGGCGATGATGGTGTTGGTTCTGTTCTTAGTGGCGCTGGTGGTAGTGTTGTTTGGTTTGGCTGGCATATTGATTACTGATGTTCCTTCATTTGTTTATAGATCTGCTTAATTAGTCGTGCATATGGCGGTGTGGGTAGTAGTGCTGGTTTTTGGTTTTCTTGTAGTTGTTGTTTTTCGTGGTCTTGTTGTTGTCGTTGTTGTTGCTGTTGCTTCTGTGCTAGTGGGCAGTTAGTTTTTAAATGTGTTTTGCTACCACAAACGTAGCAACTTGGCTTTCTGCCTTCGACGGTTACATGCAAGCTTGAATTTTCTGTCAATTGGAATCGGTGGGGAATTTTTTCAAAATTCACTGGATCGATCCGAGCAAGAATCTCGATTTCTTGGCCAGTCCAGTTTTGCTGGTCCTGGGCAGCGGTTTCCAATATAAGGATTTCGTCCTCGATGTCATAGTAAATGGCAGACACGAACCATTTTATTTCAATTTCCCGGGGAGACACATTTTTTTATTTTAATTTTTGTGACCCTACGACCAAGGTATGTAGGGATCAAGAGGAAGATTTTCATGTTGAAAGGACCTTGTGGAGTGGTCCTTGACTCGCTCTTCACTGTCGAGTCTTACTTCGATCGTCGCAAACCTGTTTCACCTCGTTATGTAGTCTTTAAAGGCCCGTATGAGCCTTAAACATTTTTCCACATTCTCATGAGTGGCTGTTTCATATACTTTTGTTTGCGCATTGAGTGTCTTGTAAATGATTGATTTTTTATGAGATATATTTTGTAATGTTTTCAGGCTGTCTGTAATTGAATGGTGACTTCACTTTTTGTAAACATTTCTTTGCAGGCAAGTAATTTTTCCTTGGGAAAATGCATTATTCGTTTCTTTGGCTTCAAAGCCGCGGCAAAATTGTCATCGGTATTCGTGTTGGTTGTGGTGGCGATGGCGGTGGTTGTGGTAGCAGTGGTGGAAGCAGTGATTATAGTAACAGAAGCATTCGTGCCTTCTAAGGCCTGTGTGCGTTAAATGTGTGCCGTTTGGTAAAATTGTAAAAATGTAGGTTGCTTCTAAACTGGTTTATTTATATTATTTGTTTATTGACATTAAGGTTTTTGATTTCATGTCAACAGTCTAACTGAAATCGTGTCAAATTTTGTAAATACATTCTTGATAACAATTGGTTGAATAATGACCAATCAAAGCTCTGATCCGGATCCGGAATCGAACTGCAACCGCTGCTAGCAATGATGATGATGATGATGATGATGATGATGATGATGATGGGTGGGAGAGGAGAAGGAGGAGGATGACAACGACAACGACGACGACATCGCTCCCTTGTCTCACTGTCTGTCTGTTTGCCTGCCTGTCTGTCTGCTGAAGGGATGAACGGCAAAATCGAACTCGGCAACATTTGAACTCAGAACAATTCTACCAGCTCACCGCCCTAATGATGATGATGATGATGATGATGATGATAATAATAATAATAATAATAATAATAATAATAATAATAATAATAATAATAATAATAATACTCGACCTGAAGAAAATTCTAACTGGGCCCCACCTGCGAGGTCATGCGCTGTTTATCTTGATATGAGATCACCATGTCGTGCACATATGGTTGTGATGCATTTGCCTGGTGTACCCTTATCAGACGGGTAGTCATGATGGGTATAATGGGCTTCGTATATTTTACCCCGGCATGCACTGCTCTCTCACTCAATAATAATAATAACAACAACAACAACTGTAAATTGTGTGCTGGTGCCATGAGAAATGTTTCTATATTGTGACAGTTACAAAATATCGAAAGAAGTGAAAAACCGATGACGGGTATAAAGTCACATGAAAAAAAACACAAGTCAAAATTGATTTAAGGGATCCGGACAAAACCTCCCTAGGACAAAACCCCGTCGGACAACCTCACCCCCATCCTGGACAAAACCCCGTAACTCTTTTTTTCTTGTGACTTTATTACCGTGACTTTTTTCCTGTGACTTTTTTATCCGGATTCGTAAATCCTATAACTATATAACCCAACCAAAATATCTCAGTTACGCAGAGGTAAACAGAATTCTTATTTAGCCTTAAAATACATATTCATACATCTTCGTACATATCCAAAGAATCTTCTTGGTTTATTGGTACGGAACGTTCTTCTTGTATTCTTTTATTCTTTTACTTATTTCAGTCACTTGACGGAGGCCATGCTGGCTGGAGCACCGCCCTTCAGTCAAAGAAATCGACCCCTGTAAGCCTGGTGTTTATTCTATCAGTCTCTTCTGCCGAACAGGTAAATTACGCGGACGCAAACACACCAACATCGGTTGTCAAACAATGGGGGTGGGGAAACATAGACACAAAAACACACACACATAAATATATGCATATACAAATATATATATATATATATATATATA
>NC_069000.1:41523804-41526146 GCF_001194135.2 Octopus bimaculoides
TTTGTCCCCCCACCCACCCAACATCGCTTGACAACCGATGCTGGTGTGTTTGCGTCCCCGTAACTTAGCGGTCCGGCAAAAGAGACCGATGGAATAAGTACTAGGCTTACAAAGAATAAGTCCTGGGGGTCGATTTGCTCGACTAAAGGCGGTGCTCCAGCATGGCCACAGTCAAATGACTGAAACAAGTAAAAGAGTAAAAGAGTATATACATATATATATGAGGGGCTTCTTTCAGTTTCCGTCAACCAAATTCACTCACGAGGCTTTGGTCGGCCCGAAGCTATAGTAGAAGGCACTCTTTAAAGTATAGAGTTGAATTTCGTGTAGCCACATGTTGGTAACATTTCTCCCCTCACCCATTTTGTAGTGGGTATTACCAATCTTTCTGGGCTCTTTTTGTAGCTATACTCCGTTCGAAATTTGCATTAGTTTTTGTATGAATAAAAAAGGAAGGGAGGCGGGGCTTGCTTGTAGTTTGTAGAGAAAACGTTAAACGTGACTGAAAAAAAAAACATGGTCTCCCTACCACCCAACTAAAAAACATGAAGAACTATGAAAGAAGGCGAATAAGTACCGGGGGTGGGAGAAAGAAGAAAGAACTAACAGTCGGTCATTCTAAGACTCTCAGAATAAAAACGTAAACACCTGAAAGACTTTCCCTCTATTCGTTACTAATTGTCTTTCCTTCTTCATTGCTAAAAGTAAAGAAGTTAGAAAAGATCGACCGTATTTCAGTCTAATTGTCATTGTAAATGACCGAGGCTCTCCATTCTCTGTCTCTATCGCTTCACTCCTTTTCTCTGCGGTTAAGAGAGTGAAGGTGCGTGGTTCAGTGGTTAGGGGTATTCGGTCCACGATAGTAAAGTCATGAGTGCGATTCCCGGCGGCGTGCTGTATTTTTGAGTAAAGGAAAGGTACTCTACATCATTTTGCTGCAGTCCACTCAGCTGGCAAAAACGAGTTGTAGCTGTAATTCAAAGGAGCCAGTCTTGTAACATCCTGTGTGAGGCTGAATCTACCTGAGAACTAACTTATGATATGCATGTCTGTGGAGTACTCAGCCACTTGCGCGTTAATTTTACGAGCAGACTGTTCGTTGATCAGATAAACAGGAACCTCGTCGTCGTAATCGACGGAGTGCCACTTTTTAAAAAGAGTGAAAGAAAAGGAAGTGTTGCCTATCGTAAAGGTAAATGTTCCATATGTCAAGTGTTTTGTATAAGTGGTGAAAGCTAAGACGAAATCAATGCTATTCCGTCATGTATTCGACCTCGACTCACGCTCAGGTGTTTAGGATGGGTTTGAATTTATCAATAAAATTCTTTCTATCAACTTCACTTGCGTTATGTAGTTTGTAGGATAGGAATATTATAAACTTTTCTGACCACATGTTGCCATATGGTTGCTTAAAGGTATCTCACGGACATTAGGGTCCCTAATTTGCTGTCGGTGCACACGTGAACATTCGGCAATATATTTCCAGTCTGATCTACTAATATCTCTTCATAATTCGGGAATTTGATGCAGTAAATTAGATTTCTACTTTTGCAGTTTATATTTGCATCTGTAAATATTCTTCCGGTTTTTGTGTTCGTATGTTAACCGGTGTGTATGAACTGACATGCACCACATCGATTATCATTGCACATATATATATATATATATATATATATATATATATATATATATATATATATATATATATATATATATCCCCTAGTCTCGCGATATTTCCGCTCTACCGGTCACTCTTTGCAAGACCTGTCCGTGTTCGGATTGTCCTTGCACAGGGGCCATCCGGACTCCCATTTGCGCCGTGAACAGAGATTAATCTTCTCTCTTCGCTTCTTTGCGCCACATGGGCTCAACTCTCCTCCCCTCTTCATCTAACCTTTTGCCTCTCTCCCCGTCACACCTACTTCCTCCCACCCACCTCTCCTCTCTTGCTCCGACTCCTACTTCTTCTCTTCACTCCTACTCTCCTTCTCTCTTCTCTTCACTCCTACCACCTTCTCCTTCCCCCTTCATCGTCATTCCTCCCTCGTAACCCAACTTCTACCCCTACACATTCTAACCCCACCTTCTCTATACTTCCCATCCCTCCCCATCCCATCCTTACACCCACTCCTACATACCTCAACCTCTTCTTACTCACATACCCCACCTCTACCCCCAACCTCAGCCTAACCCACACCCCACCCTTGCTTTCCCCACTCTCACCTCCCAACACCATCACACCACACCACACACCACCATACCACACAACACATCACATCACATCACACCACCACGCACACCGTAGCACTGACCACTTCCCAGCCCCACACCTTCACACCTAC
>NC_069000.1:41527209-41535430 GCF_001194135.2 Octopus bimaculoides
GGTGCTGTTTTGTACTTGTTGATGTTTTTTGCAAATATTTACGCTTTTAAAGAGGACGTACGAGTCGATACATGGATTGATAAGGGAGAATACTCAGTGTAACTATAAAAAAAGAAATAAAGGGAGGTAATAGAAATGTCATTCCCAAGCAATTTTAATATTTTTTTTTGTTAGAAAGGCGGTGAGCTGGGGTGTTGGTGTATTTACGTTTCCGTAACTTAACGGTTCGGCAAAAGAGACGGATGGGATAAGTACTAGGCTTTAAAAAAAAGTAATAAGTCCTGGGTTCGATTTGCTCGACTAAAACCCATCAAGGCCGTTCTTAACATTACTGCAGTCAAATGACTGAAACAAGTAAAAGATTAAAAGACTACATACATACACACATACATACATACTGTATCTTGAAACTCATTCAGGAGTATTACTACATGCAGGGGTGGTGATGGAGAGGGCTAACAGATTACATCGACCCCAGTACTTGACTGCTACTATTTAATCGAACCCGAAACGATGAAAGGTAAAGTCGACCTCGGTGAAATTTGAACTTAGAACACAAAGACAGACGAAATATCGCTAAGCATTTCGCCCTCCGTGCTAACGATTCTGTCAGCTTACCGCCTTCCGAACCTGAATTGTACGAACACTTGGTGGCGCCATTGTCTCTAATGGGACCTCTATGGTGATTCATTTACTATGTCTAGAACTCTCGTTTCAGTGAAGTAAGGACCTGTATTTTTCAGTTCGAATATTTAAATAAAGACCGCTAACAGCGCTGAACAATAAATTTATGTCATTAGGCGGCGAGCTGGCAGAAACGTTAGCACGCCGGGCGAAATGCTTTGCGGTATTTCGTCTGTCTTTACGTTCTGAGTTCAAATTCCGCCGAGATCGACTTTCGGGGTCGATAAATTTAGTACCAGTTGCGTACTGAGGTCGATTTAATCGACTGGCTTCCTCCCCAAAAATGTCACATTGAGTTGCTTCCCTTTATACAATTATCGTATTACATATTTGCGTTATGTATATTAAAGGGAGCCTACTCCATTTTCCGATAGACATTTGTATTTTATCTTTGTTTCAATCGTTGGCATGTGGCTGGTTTCAAATTTTGACACGAGGTTAACAATTTCGAGGAAGTGGGTAAGTCGATTACATCGACCTCAGTCCTCGAAACGACGAATTGTAAAGTCGACCTCGATGGAATTTGAACTCAGAACATAAAGGCACTAAGCATTTTTTTTCCACGGTGTGCAAACGATTCTGCCTGCTCGTCGCCTTAGTAACAACAACAACAATGGCTTCAAATTTTGGAACAAGGCCAGCAATTTTCTGTGAAGAGGTTTAGTCGAGTGTAACAATCCCAGCACTTCACTGATATGTCTCATACTTATTCTGGCGGCTTCTTTCGCCGAAACATTAAGTTGTGGAAACATAAATAAACACCAGATTTCAAGTGGGATGAGGGTACAAAAACACACACACAATAAATATTATATATATATATATATGATAATCTTCCAGTTTAGGGAGGTAAAAAAAAGTAAATAAAAATACAAGGGAAATAACTTAACGTCTTACTAGTATTATCCGTACCCTCCTCACCCCACCCGTTCGCGAGCGCGCATTCTTCATATTCGTTCCCAGCAAGTTGTTTTACACCTATTACACTAATTTTTTTTTATTTTTAAGCTCGGGTCAAACGCTTTAGTTTGACCGTTATTTCCCTATATTGGAAGATTACCATAAGTTGTTGTACAGCCGGTACTATGATATTCAATCACGTGTGTGATTTATAACAGTTAACTTCAATCACTTGTGTGATTTATTTATAAACAGCTAAAAAAAAAACACATTTCAGAGTGGTACGGATAATACTAGTAAGACGTTAAGTTATTTCCCTTGTATTTTTATTTACTTTTTTTAACTCCCTAAACTGGAAGATTACCTCAGCCCAGGGCTGAGGTCATGCTGCTGCACCACCTGTAGTTACTCGGAGCTGTTTCCGGTATTGTTTTTGGTGAAGCAGTAAGTTGGATGGAGCTGTTCTTTGCGTCTCCTCCCGAGATGTGGGTTCATCTGGTATCTCAGATAGAAACCTGTCCAAACGTTCCTTGATAACTTCCACATCAACACCATGTAGATCTCTAAGGTTGCCTGACAGGATGTTGAACAATTACAGGCCCTTGAAACGCATACTATTGCAATACTGTGTCCTTATTTTAGATGGGGAAGGCGAGATCTTTGGTATGATACAGTGCCGTCCAGTTTGAGGATTGATATAGCTGTCAATTCCAAAACTGGGGGCTAAACCCTTCAAGATCTTCCAGATATATATCACTGTATATCTCTCTCGTCTTCTCTCCAGGGAATAGAGACTCAGCTCCTTTAGCCTCTCCCAGTAGCCCATCTTTTACATCGAGTCAATCTTCTTTGTTTTAAATGCGCTGGATTTCTACATCAGATTTAAAAGGTTCTTAAACAAACTGAAAAATCCAGCAAAAGATTTCATTTGGATTTTTTGTCAAACGAGAAAAACTTCAACCACGATCAAAAAGTTAATAGAATAAATGATAGATGGTTATGTGCAGACCCTTCTGAAGTTCCAAGTGTTATGCAATCAAAATTTCCTGCAACTGATAAGGTTTTAGGGCTTGTCAGCAAAAAAGGACATGTGATGCCTCCTTACTTCTTTCCACAAGGCCTTAGAGTTAACTCTGCCACCTACATTGAGGTCCTGAAAATAATTGCTAAACCCTGGATAGACAGTGTATGGAATGGAAGGCCATATGTGTTTCACTATCTGCGCTATCACACATGGCTCTATGAACACAGGAATGGATGACTGAAAATTTTCATGGTCACATAACCCCTGATATTTGGCCTCCTAATTCTCCAGATCTCAATCTATTGGACTATTACATATAGAGTGTTGAGTGTCAATGAACATGCCCATAACACCAAAGATTTCTTTGAAAGCTGCCATAGTCAGAATAGTGTCCAAAATGAACCAGGACCACTTGATTCGAGCATGTAGATGATTTAGATCTCATATAGAAGCAGTTGTTGAAGCTGAAGGTGGCTTTATTGAATAACATTATAGAAAAGAAGGTTTATTTTTATCCTCATAGCATCTTT
This sequence comes from Octopus bimaculoides, assembly GCF_001194135.2. Lineage (NCBI taxonomy): Eukaryota > Metazoa > Mollusca > Cephalopoda > Octopoda > Octopodidae > Octopus > Octopus bimaculoides. The sequence goes on from NC_069000.1 coordinate 41,530,348, forward strand.
ATTTATTTATTATGTTTTTTTTATAAACATAAATCTGTCCTCAAATATCAGAGGGGTAAATTGTTGGAGAGAACAAATTTATATTGCTTTGAAAAACTGTCTATTTAATGCCCACTTCAGCCTTACTAGCATGGATTGGGCAGGAATTGATTTTGAGGTATTGTTTTGTAACCACCATGCTCTTCTTCTCACCAGGCCTCACCTGGTTTTTGCAGGTAAGGGAATTAAGGTACAATAATGGTTGTCTGATGAAGGATCCTAATTTCCAATCATGTGATCTTAGGTTCAGTTTCCAATGGGTGATAATTTGCATGAGTGTATATTACTATAACCGTGGCCAGACCAAAGCTTTGCAAATAGACAAAGATTGAAAGAAGAGTGTGAGCGTGTGTGTTCGTCTTGTGATGGTTTTAGATGAGCATCACCATCACACAAGCAAGGTTATTCATTTCTGTGAATAACATGTCTGGCCATGGGAGAATATTACCTTACTTGGAAACAGTAAAGGTAGGTGACAAGGGCATCTGGCTATAGAAATTCAGCCCCAATAAACTGTCTGCTCCTTCCAAGCAAATAGAAAAGTGGACATTAAAATGATGGTGACAAATTAATAACGACCATGACTAATTTTCATTTACAAAGTCCATCACAAAGCAATAATGTATTTTATTCTTGAATACAAAACAAAAAAATACATTTACATACATAATTTAAAAGATATCAGTAAAGTCGGATGTATAAGGGAAGGTTAACAGAGAGATCTGAACTATTTCATAATATTTATTGAAAATAAATGTAAAAGAACAAAACAGCTATAATTTTGTTATATTTGCTTCAATGTACATAAGTATATTAAACACAGTTATATTTTGAATACATTATCTATCTACATAGGTCTTCAGACTGTTTCACATATATAGGGTGTCCCAATAAATCTGACATCATTTCATCGCGTAATAACATGAACAAATTGTCCAAAATTTTAGTAGCATGTCTAGAATTCAATATACTTAATATATGATCTGTCATATGTTTTTTTTCTTTTCAGGATTAGACATGCCATTTACTGCAACAGAAAAGGCATTTTGTGTATTGAAGTAGGACCAAACTCAGTCAAATTTGAATATGCAACATGTATTTGTTAGATTTCATTAACAAGCGTCAACGGGAAAGCAGATTTGGATGTGGTATAATAAGTTTCAAAAGGAAGGCTGTGTCGGAAAACAGGATCTGGACAGCCAGCAGTTTCAGAAGAAATGGTGAACCAACTTCAAGAAATACATTCTCTTTCAGTGCTTTTTACTGCTCTTGTTTAATTGTTGGTTTTTCCCTTTTAGGATTACCATTGTGTTTTGAACTGTTATACAACGTTTGCTGTTTTCTGTGTCTTTTGGACACATTGCCTGCTTTAGCAGGTTTGTTTTTTGTGAAAATTCCCCCTATTTGGGGGCGAATTGTTTTCCTTTGAGGAAAAGCTTTTTACACACTCAGTACATGGAAGTTGACACCTCCCAATATGTAATTCCAGACTACTCCTTCCTCCCATTTTGCCAAATAAAGGAAGAGGAAAACATACCAGAGAATGATAAAACCGAGGAGAGTAAGAAAAAGTTTTTTTAGCTGATTTATTTTATTTAGACTTTTAGTCACATGATACGCTTTACAATTTTTAGTTGATTGTATATAGCTTCTTGATAGGCCATTCTATATATCTGTATTTTTATTCGCATATATATATATATATATATATATATATATATATTTTTACCTTGTGTTTTTTATATATGTACACTTTATATGTTTAAGGGCCATGGTAATATTTATATACATGAACAAATGTTTGGAGGTGTGGTGTTATATATAAAGTCGTTGACTCAAATGTGATATTTGTTCTATGATCAATGTTTTTTTTTATCTCTGTCTCAATTACATTTGAGCACTTCTTTTTTGCAGTCTTATAAACCCTTTTGTCTCCATAAAAAGAGGCAAAAACTATTTCTTGTCATATATATGTGTGGCTATATAAGTAGCTTGCTTACCAACCACATAGCTCTGGGTTCAGTCCCACTGCATGGCACCTTGGGCAAGTGTTTTCTACTATAGCCCCGGGCTGACCAAAGCCTTGTGAGTGGATTTGGTAAACAGAAACTGAAAGAAGCTCATTATATATATGTGCGTGTGTGTGTGTCTGTCTGTCTGTCCCCACAATATCCCTTAACAACTGATATTGGTGTGTTTATGTCCCCGTAACTAAGCGGTTCAGGAAAAGACTGATAGAATAAGTACTAAACTTACAAAGAATAAGTTCTGGGGTCGATTTATTCGACTAAAGGCAGTGCTCCAGCATGGCCGCAGTCAAATGATGGAAACAAATAAAAGACTATACACACACACACACATTAAGCCATGCTGATGATATTTAAAAGGGATGAAATAGTACTATGATTACTAGAAACTAGATATTGTAAGAACTTTGTCATTGGAAAAAAAAAAAATGGGAACTATGTTTCCTCTTCGTATTCTTTGATTTCCATTTCAAAATCTCAACTCATGCTGTGAAGAGATAGTTACCTCCTGTAACATTAATGCATATCCAGAGGGCACCACATGTGAGTGTGTATATTATATATTTTCTTGAACAAACACCAATTACATTCCATTTTCACAATTTGAAAGAGACCTTAAGACAATACAGAAGAGCTTCTTTACCATACACAGGTGCAACGAAGAAAAGAATATGCAATTTGATGTAGAATGAAATAATTTCACCCCTCAGAAGCCTGTTGAAGAGCATAAGAAAAAAATATTTCAATACCAATTAAAATAAAAAGCTCCCTGCAAAAAAAAACAAAAAAAACCGCAACACACTTGTTCACCAAATACCAACTGCACCACTTGAGAATTGTGACCATACATGCTTCGGTCGAAAAGACTATTTTGTTTGTTTGTACAGGTAGTGTCTATGTTCTTCACTAGAGACTTTCAAGCCCAGCATTGCAGGACATCAACACATTCATCAGTTATACAATGTGCTGAAGAAATATTTGCAATTAGAATAAATTTTTTCCAACAAGTATTTACTCTTACATCTTCATTTTGACACTATTTTCTTTCTAACTGGAGTATTTGGGGAGTGCAGAAGTTAACATATTAAAAATCTGTACAAAATATTTTTGAACTACCTCAACAGATAACAAACCTTCTCAAGCCATTGTTACAAGAAATGAAACTTTCAAATTATAGACAGGTGTACTGATACATTAAAAACTGCTTTCAACCTACAAAGTTCAGATTTTCTCAAAGTGAAAATGCAGCAACATCACTTTGTCCATATTCCTTGGTACATTGAATCTCCAGCAAGTAGCTGCAGCAAAACAACTGCTCCTAGGCACCACAAGTAATTGGAATGGTGGAGAAAAAAGGCTCCATTTGCACATTACCTCAGGTATAAAAGCATACAAGTGTGTCAGTTGTGTGTAAGTTTTTCTCAGAGTACCGCTGTGACCAAGCAAACGTAACACCAGTGCCTGGTTCAATCCAGCACTTCTTCACAATGACCCACATGAGGAACATCAACAAAGCTTTAACAAAATAGCTGTACATCAGAGTTTAATTGTGATAATCTTCAAGGTTGTCCAGACAGGAGGTAACAGAGTCAGTATATTCCAAGATGACTGAAGATCCATCGAAAATTTCTTCTAATTTTATCAACTCTTCAAGAGATTTCTCAACAGGTAACCGATGCCCATCAGAATGGCAAAACAAGGCAAGACACTGAAAAGAGATGTAATTTATGAATATATACATACACACACACATATGTATGTGTGAATACATAATATATACATATGTACGTGTGTGTATGTATATATATATATGACATGCACACACATATTTGTGCATACGTGTGTATACACACTCACACTAACATAGATCATACCCAACTCCTTATCCACCAATCACAACTTCTATTCTCAATCCTATCTGATATTTACAACTGTCACCTACTCTTCTCTATTTTTACACTCTTAATCTTCATTCTTCAGTCACATCCTCACCCATTCTTCATCCCATACACTCTTGCCACCTCAACCAATCATTCACTCTTTTCCAGTCCCCAATCACTTCTACTAACCTTTTTACTTTGAGGGATACATCAGCACCCCTACTTTCCAGCTCTACCCATCACCCTCATCCTCTACAAAAATGTGAGTAGCCATGGAGCTTCACTACAGCAGGAAACCTTTCCTGGCCTTCTACTAGCACAGAGCTAGCTCCTTCTCGACTTTAGCTCCACCCAGTCAAAAAGTATCTTAGACCACACTTAAAATTGACGGTCTTCTTTACAAGCTGAAAGACTATGTACAACCAGTGATAATATGGAAACCACTGATAAGCAGCCTTTATTGCTCAGTATGAGGAGATTGAGGTCCAGAGAAGGTTTTGTATGGATTTCTACTAATTACTCAAGAACTTTCATGTTAACTAGACGCTCAATACCATCATAATCACTCACCTTATCATCAGAACGATTATTCTTATTCAGAATGTTATAGTTGTCACTTAATTTGTCGATCACTTTACCAACTTTGAGGGCCTGAAATAGAGAATCAGAACTTGTATTTTATGTGCAAATACCAAAAGATTATTTAGTGTGAAGAAAAAGGAAAATTCATTTGAGCACTCCACGGACACGTGTACCCTTAACGTAGTTCTCAAGGAGATTCAGAGTGACAAGGCTGACCCTTTGAATTACAGGCACAACAGAAACAGGAAGAAAGAGTGAGAGAAAGTTGTGGTGAAAGAGTACAGCAGGATTCGCCGCCATCCCCTGCCGGAGCCTCGTGGAGCTTTAGGCATTTTCACTCAATAAACACTCACAACGCTTGGTCTGGGAATCGAAAATGTGATCCTACGACTGCGAGTCCACTGCCCTCCACATGACTTGATAAATGTTTTAAAATATGCAAGCAAGGGACAATTTCTGCAACTAAAAAACAACATATTAGGGTAAAAGATCTAGATCAGGAGTCAGGGAACTTTTTCAACCAATTACTCCAAAATATATTCATTTACACCAAAG
>NC_069000.1:41535440-41538578 GCF_001194135.2 Octopus bimaculoides
TTTATATGGAGAGTACAATTACAAATATAAAAAGGATAAAACAAATGCAAGAAAATAAATTAATATTCTCATTATGAAGCAAAAGGATTTTTCTAGAAACTTTTTCACTTCAGGTTTTGGAGAAACGACATTTCATTTTTGTTACAAATGCATCAAAATTAGGGCATTTTGATGCCAGAGAAATTTTGGATACAGTTTTCAGGGTCCAATTGGTTGCATTGAATAACTACTTAAATCTACTTAAACAAAGCAAAACCACATGTGTAAAAAAAAAATAAGGTTAAGGCAGGTAATAGACAACTAACAATATCTGTTTAGTCACTTGACAACACCTTAGCAACCAAATTGTTTGTAGTTTAAAATGGCATGACATCATCTAAACATGTTCGTTACATTGGACAGAAGAAAAATTTGTCGTAACAAGGAACACATTTTTTATATAATTTTACATTTGCCTAATGAGTCCTCATTACCCTCAAGAATTTCACTTTTACCCCTGTTCGCCAGTCTCTAGATTAATATATTCTTCAATACACAATCATACAAACTTGGATAAATATTTATTTATATATATATATATATATATTTTAAAGTATATTTGCCACCTAAATGTGGCTGACCCATATGGGATGATGCCACTGTTGTTTATAGTGAATATTATTTACATTTGCCAGATATCTGTCCTCATCTTGTTTGTTGTTAATACAATGTTTTGGCTGATATACCCTCCAGCCTTCATCAGGTGTCTAGGGGAAATTTTGAACCTGGGTTCTCATTCCTAAGGCATTTTTCGATATTATTATTCAGATCACTGCTTGGAATCGAACTCAGAATCTTGGGATTAGTATCTTGCTCTCTTAGCTACTACGCCATATGCCCATGGACATATGGCATAGTGGTTAATTCCTCATCACTTAAATATAGAACTATTCAAGTGAAGTATGCAGGATGTAGACATTCACATGTGTACAAACACACACACACACACACAACAGACTCCCACAGAGTTTTTATCCAGAAAAGTCACTCAAAAAACCATTGGTTATCCTGAAATTATCATAGAAAACACTTGAAGGTGCTACACAGTGGAATTGAACCCAGAACGACATGGTCGAGAAGCAGACTTCTTATCTACACAGCTATTCCTGTGAAATTTAAGAAACACAAAACCCAACAAAAGTAGCATGGAACACAAAAATGAAAACCATTTTGATTTTCATGTCAATAAAAAAAAATACTTGTAAAGTACAGAGAGAATGGGAGGTTGTTGAGAATTACAAATGAACGCCATACTTATTTTAGAAATAAATATTGCAACTATTTTGACTAAAATCACTACGGAACCAAGAAAAAAAAGAGTGTATATATCATATGAAGACCTAGCACATACCTTATAAAAGTAAAGAGCTTTTGATTCTTGTCCACTCTGTTTTGGTAAGAATGCTAACAAATGTACTCGATTCTCTGAGAGAACGTTCTTGTCCCCAACAGCTTTCATCTTCAACTTCATAAGTGCTAGCTTTGCAGCCATTTTCTCCACTTTAGCACTTGGTTTTGCCGTCCCTTGTGGTTTTGGTTTGGATGCTTTTTCTGTTTTTTTTTTGGGGGGGGGGGTGATTAAAAAAAACAATAAAAGAAAAAAAAATTTTTACGATACAGATTTCATTTAAAAAAAAAGCAGCAAAGATATGAAAATTAGTCTAAGACGAAAGAAGAAAAAAAAGACTAAAATTGTAATATTAAGAACAAAACAATTAGAAAATAGATATTAAAAATACACATTACATTTAAATAGCATTTAAGATGCCCATTTTCCTCCAAAAACTTACCCCAGGTCTTATATGCAAAAGTTGGGTCTTTATTACATGCTTTAACCCTTCAGCATTCAAATTTCTTTGTCAAATGGACTTATTTCAGTCATTAGACTGTGGCCATACTAGAGCACAGCCCTGATGGGTTTGCAGAACAAACCAGCACCAGCATTTATATTTAAATCCTGGTACATAAACCATCGGTCACTTTTGCCAAACCATTAAGTTATGGAGAAACTGAAGATATGTCTAGTTTATACTCGATAGGAAACCAATTGTTTTTTTCTAAACTGTTACTTTACACATACAAAAATAAATAAATATATATATATATCATCGGTGCTTTTTATGTGCCACTGGCACGGGGATCACAACAACAACTTCCATTTGATTTTGATTTACTTGACTCAATAGGTCTCTGGTCATTGCCAGCTTCCTCTGGCCCCTGTGCCGGTGACATGTAAAAAGCACCCACTACACTCTCGGAGTGGTTGGCATTAGGAAGGGCATCCAACTGTAGAAACTCTGCCAGATTAGACTGGAGCCTGGAGCAGCCTCCTGGCTTCCCAGACCCCAGTTGAACCGTCCAACCCATGCTAGCATGGAAAACGGATGTTAAACAATGATGATGATGATGATGATGATGATACATACATACATACATACATACAAGAAGAGATATAAAAACCAAGCTCAGAAAGCTTATCAGTCCTCAAGTAACACTTACCTAAAATCTTACCAACATGTTCTGCAGTTTTAGAAACCTCTTCCTTTTCTTCTTCCTCCAGACATTTGTGGTCCCAGGAATGTCTATGTCTACAAGAAACACACACACACATATATATATTTATATATATATATATATATATTAAATACAATATAGTTTTCTAATACATGAGGAAGTCAAAGTTACCAGGAAAATCTATGGATTTCAACGGGTGCCATAATTTATGGCGAGTATTAAACTATTACTTATTTCATCTAGAGTAGCAGTGAAAAATGAAATCAGTGATCATGTGCTCAAACCCAACCAATGCAATCACGAAAGAAAAACTTGAAATAGTAACACAGCAAATCAATGTATACATGTGTGCAGAGTGTGTGAATAAATATACAAAAGAAAAGAGATGACAAAGGGATAATCAATTATCTTATGAATTTCATTAGCTTACAGTCGTTTCCACTATAACAGATGGTTAAGTGTCTGAATAACACCTTACAGTTTCATCAGAGCCTCAGATATCATCATCATCATCGTTTAACGTCCGCTTTCCATGCTAGCATGGAAAGCGGACGTTAAACGATGACGATGATGATGATAATGATG
>NC_069000.1:41539963-41542404 GCF_001194135.2 Octopus bimaculoides
GTGGCACGTGTAAAGACATTCAAGCGAGATCGTTGCCAGTGTCACTGGACTAGCTCCTGTGCAGGTGGCACGTAAAATACACCACTTTGAGCGTGGCCGTTGCCAGTACCGCCTGACTGGCCGTCGTGCCGGTGGCACGTAAAAGCACCCACTACACTCTCTGAGTGGTTGGCATTAGGAAGGGCATCCAGCTGTAGAAACTCTGCCAAATCAGATTGGAGCCTGGTGTAGCCATCTGGTTGCACCAGTCCTCAGTCAAATCGTCCAACCCATGCTAGCATGGAAAGCGGACGTTAAACGATGACGATGATGATGATAATGATGCAGAAGATCAAGCCCAAGGCCTTCATACATCTACAAACACAAAATGCTATTTTATTTTATAAATTAATCAATATGAGCCGGTGGCCAGCTAAGCCTAAATATGCTATCATCAAACGTCAGTCTTCCATGCAAGCATATGTTGGCCAGTTTGGCAAGAGGTGGTGAGCCAGAGGACTGCATATTGCCAACATCTTAAAAGTTTAGAACTGACAGAACATAAAGAAGTTTTGAAAGCAGATAAATCTGTAAATAACAGCATGCAAATATTGGGCTAAAAAATCTATTTTCTGTACAGAAAGTCAAAGGCTATTATTTATATTTAAAACCTGGTACTTATTCCATCGGTCATTTTGCTAAACCATCAAGTTATGGAGATTGTAAAACAAATCACCACTGGTTATCAAGCAGTGGGTGGGGGAGACACAAAGGCAGACACACACATATACGAGCTTCTTTCAGTTTCCCCCTCTACCACATCCACTCACAAGACTTTGGTCAGCCCAGGTGTATAGGAGAAGAGTGGGACTGAACTTGGAACCATATGGCTAGAAAACGAACTTTTTACCACACAGCCATGCCTTCATCTATTAAAGTAACACTTAGTCAAGACTCACATCACAGATTAAAACTTTCATGTGGTTGTAGAAAATTGATATTAATCAATTTCAGTAACTTGTCCAGTATGTGCTCATTTCATGGATCCATCAAAGTGAGTGACCAAGCTGAACCTTTGAAGCAAGATGGCAAAGGACAGAGATAACTGGTGCCTGGCCATACTCTAAGAAGACCCATACCCAACAGCAAAGGTGTTAAGACCAAGCCTTCTGGTGGTGCAAACCATTTGTGGCGGTGCCACATAAAAGCGCCCATGTAGTGCCATATAAAAGCCCCCCAGCACACTCTGTAAAGTGGTTGGCATTAGAAAAGGCATCCAGCTGTAGAAACCATGACAAATCAGACTGAAGTCTGGAGCAGACCCCCAGCCTGCTAGCTCTGTTCACACCAGCCAACCCATGCCAGCATGGACAGCGAACATTAAATGATGATGATGAGTTAATTAGACACACATATGCATGTATGCACGCCCATAAACCAGCAGAGGAGTCACTATCTGGTCGTTCACCTGCCAGAAATAGCATTCTCTAAAATCACAACCTGCTTCAAAATGTAGATTCCACATTAGAGAATTTAATGCTAGAGACATGATACAACAAGCAGGTTACTTACTTTAAACAAACATCAGCACCGCATTTGTCACAAACAACCACTTCAGTGCCAGCTGCTGTGCACTGCACAATGCTGCACTTACGAAGCAAAGGCAGTGCATCATCTGAGCTTGGTGGCAGATCACTGAGATTACACTGCAAAGATAAATCAACATATATATATAGAGAGAGAGAGCAGTGTATATTTACGTGTGTGTGTGTGTGTATATACATGTATGTCTATGTAAAAATGCATTATATATCGTCATCATTTGACTTGTTCCATACTGGCATGGGTTGGATGGTTTGACAGGAGCTGGCCAGATTCCAATTGTCTGTTGTGGTATGGTTTCTACGGTTGGATGCCCTTCCTAATACCAACTACTTTACAGAGTATGCTGGATTCCTCTTGAGTGCCACCAGCATGAGTGCATATTATGTGACACCAGCACCTGTAAAAGACAAGCTTGTATATATATATAGATGACAGCAGAAAGCTATCTTCTCTACTGTAGAGCCACTCAAAGGACAGGGACCTTAGCAATATATGCCACTTAGCAATCTCGCTAATCCTTGTACTACGGAAAAATTATCCAAACTCAGACACAAGCAATAGGAAATCTCATTTCATCTAGGTCGTCCCATAGGACACCCCTTTTTTGTATAGGGGTCTCGGTTGCACATACAATAGGAGTCACAGGGCACTGCTCCATGTGGTCCCGCAGTTTCCATCTAACTAGGAATATTAGGGTCTCATCCATTGTCTCGTATTCAAGATCTTCTGTATGACATCCTGCTAGTTCAAAGCCAGGAATCTGATCTGCAAGGTCCTGCTCTGCTACCAATGCTTCAATTTATTGCCATTGAGGTTTACTCCTTTAATGGTCAAGGTTTTGTCTGTCTCCTACTCTT
>NC_069000.1:41542414-41544532 GCF_001194135.2 Octopus bimaculoides
CCTGCCTGAAGATTTCTCTCCCTCCAGCATTGCTCTCCAGGTCAATGGAGCACACAGGCACTTCACCGCGACAAGGTACTTGTTGAATTGGCCATTGACTCCACAGTAGTTCTTCCGCCCTTTGACAGGTCCTATTTTTCGTTCCGCAGGGTGTCCAACAATCACCCTCCTCACCAAGCATCCAGTATTACAAATCACGCAGACGCTGGAGCTAGACACAGTCCTTCAGACCAGTCAGATCCTCCTGACAAGCCATGTAACCATGTTAGCATGGAGAAAAGTACGGATGATGTTGCTGCTTAATTAAACACAACACAACAATAACATGACAATATTGAAAATTGATATAAATGAAATAATAACAAACCTTACTACAGCCATGAGAATCAGGAAATTTGTGCTCCAAGCTGGAATCATACGGAAAGCAAATTACCATTAGTGTTCCTGAACTACTCTGGAATTTTTGTAAAGAGCAAGTTAGACAAAACTGGTTTAAATTTTGGCATCACTAGTGCCAGTTGTGACACCAGCGTCTGCCACAATTACGATTTCACTTGGCTTGATGGGTCTTCTGCTCAAGCACAGCATATTGCCAAAGGTCTTTCTCATTTGCTATTGGCTCTGTCATTGCCCAATGCTCAAATGGTGCTTTTTACATGCCACCAGTACAGGTGTTAGTTGTGTGACACTGGCATCAGCCACATTGCCTCAGCAAGGCCCAACACTCCAAAGGAGCTTTCTACGAGCCAGTGGCACTAGTTATGCAACACCAGCATTATCCACATTGCCTCCATGGGGCCCAATGCTTGCAAGGAGCTTTTTACATGCCACCAGCACAGGTGCCCTTTACGCGGCACTGGCATCAGCCACATTGCTTCAGTGAGACCCAACACTCAAAAGGAGCTTTCTACGAGCCAGTGGCACTAGTTATGCAACACCAGCATTATCCACATTGCCTCCATGGGGCCCAATGCTTGCAAGGAGCTTTTTACATGCCACCAGCACAGGTGCCCTTTACGCGGCACTGGCATCAGCCACATTGCTTCAGTGAGACCCAACACTCAAAAGGAGCTTTTTACGAGCCAGTGGCACTAATTATGCAACACCAGCATTATCCGCATTGCCTCCATGGGGCCCAATACTTGAAAGCTGTTTCTCACATTCCACTGGCATGGGTGCTAGGTCTAGTTGTATAAGTGTATCTGTATTTGCAGGAGTATGCTCATGCCTGTGTGTCAATGTTTACACCTCTTTGAAAATCCCAAGCTGCAAGCAGAAATGCAGCTGGTGCTTCTCATCACCTTCAAAGATGTGAAATAAGTAATCCGTCACTTGAAAAACAAAGATAAAATTTGTGACAAGACCTTCAGTAGCCAAACAACACCACATGGTCCCGGGTTCAGTCCCACTGCGTAGCACTTAGGGAAAGTGTCTTCCACGATAGCCTCAAGCCAACCAAAGTCTTGTGAGTGGATTTGGTACAGGGAAACTGAAAGAAGCCCATGCGTGTGCGTGTATACGCACACGTACACATGTGTTTTCCCTCAGCAATGCTTGACAACCAGTGTTGGCGTGTTTACATCTCCACAACATAGCGGTTCACCAAAAAAGGATCAATAGAATAAGTACTAGATTCAAAGAACAAAATGTAATGGAGTTGATTCATTCAACTAAAATCCTTCAAGGTTGTGCCCCAGTATGGCCACAGTCTGATTGAAACTAGATAAAATGTGTGTGTGTGTGTGTGTGTGTGGATATTCATTTTAATATTTCATACACAGCAGGTGTGTGGCAGAGCAGTAAGAAGTTTGCTTCCCAACTACATGGCTCTGGGTTCAATCCCACAGCATGGTGCCTTGGGTACCTCTGCTCCAGCCAGAGGCCAACCAAAGCTGAGGAAGGTTTCAGAATACAGAAACTGAAACAAGCTGATCGTGTGTGTGTGTGTGTGTGTGTGTTACTGTCTCTTTGCCTTGGCATTGTTTGATCAATGTGCCTGAGTGTCGCCATAATGCAAGTGGTGTCCATCATTCCCATTTCTCATCTTCTGTGAAAATATGTCTGGGAATGAAGAAACATCACCTCAGAAACAGATGAAGGTTAGTGTCAGTTTGCTGT
>NC_069000.1:41544608-41546496 GCF_001194135.2 Octopus bimaculoides
AAAAAAAAAAAAAAAAAAAAAAAAAAATTCTGCCTCAACAAATTCTGTTCGACCCATCCAAGGATGGAAAAGTTGGTGCTTTTTGGTTATCTCACCGCCATTAAAAAATTTGGTTATTTCCTCCAACTGAAAAAAATTGTTTAACTTTCAATAAAACAAAAAATTAAAAAAAGAAAAATTAATAAAAGTGAAAAGATTAAAGATCTTATTGAATCTGGTAATATTTTTATAACAAATCCTACCATTCCTATTGAGGAGGTCAAAGGTCAACAATGTGTTGAAGTATTGAATCAAAAGGATCTAACTCTTTTAATTCTTTCTCTTGTCACCACATTAACTCGATTTCTAAGTGGGGAGATAACCCAATTTTTTAATGGCACTTTTCTAATGGGGGTGAGATAACCAAAAAGTACTGAAAAGTTGATGTTGAAACGATGAAGGCAATATCCAAAAAAAGGGAGTTGTTACTTACCAGTAAACCTTAGAACAATAGGAGCACTCAAATGGCAGGAAGTCTGAGAGAGAGAGGCGAAAAAAAATCATTTTTGAGAGAGATACTTTCTAGAACAGACACAGAAGTATGTTGCAGGCTTCTGCCTGGCCAGCCCCGTCCAACCCATGCCAGCATGAAAGGAAGACGTTAAAACGATGATGAAGGTGAATAGGATACCCTTCCTGTCTCTCATTCTCTCGCTACAAAGCAAGACATTTCCCTATGACCAGGCATGTTTTCGTGGCAGATTGCATACGAATGACAACACTTGTACTCATGCATATCACGACGGTGGTTTACAAGCTTGCTTCCAAACGATGTGGTCTTGGGTTCAGTCCCACTGTGTGGTACTTAGTGCGAATGTCTTCTATTATAAGCTCTAAACCAACCAAAGCCTTGTGAGTATTTATGTGCCTGAAACTTAGCACTTCAGCAAAAGTGATTGACAACGTAAGTATTAGGCATAAAAGAATTAGTTGATTCATTTAACTAAAATTCTTCAAAGCAGTGCCACAGCATGGCCACTTAGTTTCTGGGCACGTAAGCATACGAACACTTGTTGTTAAGCAGTGGTAGGAGACAAGCAAAAAATTTCTGAAAATTCCAAAATATGAAATAGTTATGAGAGGTTAAATGAGGGCTAGATGCAGAATTCGGCGAAGGTAAAAAATACGCACACCAAGTGGTTAGGGTCAGAGTTTTCGTCCAGAATTCTACCCATTGTCAGTGACAAACAAACGAGGGGGAGAGGGTCGTGAGATGTGCTATAAATAAGAGCTAAATAGCCCTTAGCCCATAAAGCGCTGGGATTTGCACTTACACAACATGGACTGTTGAGCACATTTTATGAAAATGAGACTACCATGCACACATAAGAAACAAAAAAAAATCGTTAAAATATCTTCTTAGTACATAATGGTGGCAAGTTTTACATCAACTGAAAAGTCATTAGTTGAACTATTAGTCCTCTTGCATTTTGGTGGGTATCGGAGCGTCTGAGTGACATCAGACCCTAACAAACGCCCATAAATTAAGTGCATCTATCAGGGCCACAATCGTGGTCTGTCGACCTGTGCCTGACGGCCACAATCGTGGCCCGTCGCGGTTAATGTGTTAAATTACACACAGAATTTGGTAAATTTTTCAGATTAACACCCGCACGATCTTCACTAGGGGGTTAGGGTTAGGGTTTTAGGGTTTGGGTTAGGGAATTCCGTCCCTAACCGTAACCCTAAAACCCTAGTGAAGATCGTGCGGGTGTTAATCTGAAAAATTACCAGACTATCTTCTTGCTTTTGCATAATCGTATGAATTCCTGTGTGCAGAACACAAATTCGCTAAAGTTTTCTGAAAATTCCAAAAAAAGTTATGAGGGGTTCTAGGAAGAGCTTACAA
>NC_069000.1:41546891-41553787 GCF_001194135.2 Octopus bimaculoides
ACATATGCATACATGTATATAAATATATACAAACGCATACAAATGTTAACTTACCTAAAAGTTTGCAATCAGAAACCTGACATTGCTGTCCCAGTCGAGGAAGTTCAGCCATTCTAAAAATTAAAAGTAAAATAAACGAGTTAAATTAAATGACTTTATATTTCTTGTTGCAAAACATCCCATATATATATATATATATATATATATATATATGTGTGTGTGTGTGTATATATAGACACCACGTACCCCTACATATGTACCTACAACAGCGTTGACAATTAAATATGCAAATGATTTAAAACATTCACACACACACACCTACATAAATGTATACATAAATACTTTTTCGCGCGCATAGTTTCGAACCACAACTGTATAATTTCTGCGGCATAACTACAGGATTTTACCCGCCATAGAAAATTTCATTAAAAAATATTCAATTTTCTGAAAGTTATGATCTCCCAAAGTCTGGGGAGTAAAACCCTGTAGTTATGCCAAAAACACTTTCCTACGGTACTGCACGGTGGATCTAAACTCACAGCCACGTGGTTCCGAAGTGAAATCATCGTTGTTTTTGCTGTCCAGTTTGTGCAAAATAAATAACCCAGCGACTTTCTTTGCGGTGCAAAAAATGTTCAACTAAATAATAAAATAAAATGAAATGCTTTATGCAAAGAGAATGGATATAGCCTTTTTTTTTTTAATTTTCAAGGAAATTTCAGAGAGAAGTGCAACAGGCCCAGGCCCGTTGACAGTGTTCGAACCTGGGACTTAGGCCTGTTGCTTTACTGAGTCTGAAATTGTCGGATATTCTCTCGCCATTTTCCCATCCACCTGTTTCTTTCTCCCCTTTCCTTTTCTGTCTTACCTTCCCTCTCTTTCTAGCATCATCTCTCCCCCCCTCCTCTCTCTCTCTCTCTTTCCATCTTACCTTTCATATTTCTCTTTTTCTCTCACCTTTCTTTTCATTCTCTCCGTATCACTCTTTGTCTTTTTCGCCTTTCTCTTTTTCTATTTTATTTTCATATTTTTCTCTCTTCTTTCCATCTCTTTTTTCTTTGCATGTCTTTCTGTCATACTTTTCCTCCTCCTCTCTGTCTTACTTTCCCCCCCTCTTTCCCGCGTTATTTACTGCTGAGCACTTCATTTAACCGGAAGCCAGGAGTCTTCGAGACAGGACCATATGGCTGATGCAATATAAATCCTTTCCCTCTCTCTTTCACTAAATATTACCTCGATCTGCGCTGGTAAAGACACAAAACAACTAAATAGACATCAAATATAAACATACACATATACATACTTTATAAATTTAAGAAGAAATACCTTAAACAATGGCTGATGACGAAGTGGTAAGTGATTTGAAATTAGTAGCTTAAAACATCAAGGAACTGGGAGGGAGTCTTTTATATTCCATCATGTTGGATGTTATTCGGGCCTACCTTTCAAATTTTTAAATAATATATGATTCGTTGCAGAATTCTATATAATAGATTTGATTGTTCTTATATTAAAACGTTTTCTTTAAAAATATGCTCAGTATGGCTATATTAACATCTGATTTATCGTTTAGATGACAAAAGTAGAATATTTTTTAATTAAATAATTATATGTTTATAAACCCAAGTAGTTAAGATTTGTGCCCTCAATATTTAAAAAAGTTTTCCTTCGTTTTCACGTTCTTTTGTTCATCCCCCAACGCTGTTAGCATTTAAACATGCACTCATGGATAATAAAAAAAAAAGGCAGTTATAAGTCATCTCTTTCATAATCACAGGTTATTGTAAAAGTAAAAATTAAATGATTGCATTGATTAAATACACCCCAATATAAATTTTTAAAAGACCGGGTTGTCACGATGTGATAGCCTTCAAGCGGATCTCGACTCGTTCAGGACAACTAACCTAGGGCTAAACAATATGGAAATGATGAGACGTGCTCACGAAGGATCGACGAAGTGGTTACATCCCGTGCGAGAAATAGCAGTCAGATCTCTTTTGTAGTCGTCCTGCTGCTTGGACGAGTAACTGGGGCAGAATGAGTAATTTCTATTTTGTCGTTATTTTCTCCCTACAAGAGGCGATCTTATGCCAAGTAAAAATTGGTCAGTATAGTTGTTGACGGTGATAAAATCGAGTGGCAGGTACTTTTCAAGAAATTTTCGAGGCTAATGCAGATTCGCACCTCACCTTGCAAACTCGGATTCTTGGGTTTTTACATATCGGAGATTACGACTGTGAACTTGTCACTAGGGGGTCACTCTTCCAATAACCTAGGAGTAAAGGTATCTTTTTTGTTAGAAACAATGGGAAAGTGCGTAATTTTACCCACCCGTCTCGGCCTACATACAAATTTAAATGTATATTAAAGTGTGGAAATTTCATTAAAGCATGTATGTAACGTGGAAAAATGTGGGGATTTTAACATTATCGAAACAACAATTTCTGCAGTTTTAACCAAATTAATATAGAACGTGCACTTTACATACCTGTTTAATGAAATTTCCACCCTCTTAATACTGTACAGAGTATACAAGGATTTGTTTGAAAGAATTTTATTCCGAGGGGTGGGGGGAAGAAATTTCGGAAAATTCGCACGACCCGACTTTCTTTCCTCGTAACTTTCAGGAAAATGGGTGTTTTTTTGATGAAATTTTTTACAAATATCTTCCAAACGACACAGATTACGACTATAATGGAATTTCGGGAAAAAAACGGAGTTTTGAATCAGGAGACCCACATAATTTGGAATTTCTAAGTTTTGACTGGGGGTTTTCCAATTTAATTTGCGGTATTTCTGAAAATTTCGTTAAAAAGTATCCATTTTTCTGGAAGTTATGAGGCAAAAAAGTCGAGAGGGATACATTTCTTTTGTTCCATTGATTGTAAAAATAATGAATTTGAATGTCTTGCCCAAGTCAGCCTTGGTGAAGCAGGCGTTCCACCTGAGACCATTCATTGTCATTTCAAGAGAACAACATTACCCAATGTGTCCTCCTTTTCTTCAGATGGTTGAATTTGAGTGTTCTTTCTAGCAGGTTAAGCAGTTGCATATAGACTGCCATCGCCTACTTATTTGCCCATCGTTTCTATGGTCTTTTTCTCTCTTCTTTGTTTCAGCTACCCTTTGACCCTTCGTTGAAGAAAAAGAAGAAGAAAAAGAAAACTCCTTTTATGGAGAGTTCTGAAATGGATGGCACCAGGATGGATGCCCCAGCTGCTGATGGCACGCCAAGCGAGTCTACACATGATCAGACTGAGGGAGATATAGATCTTCTCTGTGACAAGTTAGACCAAGGTTTGTTGTCTTTAAATTATATTTTGGTCTAACTCCTCGTTGTTTTTTAATGCCCGGTTTTCTATGCCTGCACAGTTCAAGAATTTGTTGTGGCCAATTTTCTACCGCCAAACATCCTTCCTGTTGCTAACTGTCATCTGTTTCCAAAGTAGGCAATGTTTTCTCATGGCTAGACATGTATTCATAAGAAGACTAAAAATCAGATCTCATTGCTGTATGCCAAGACAAAGAGACAAACATACACTCTTTGCTAAAAATTCCGTCTATTATTGTTTTGTTAGAAAGAGCATTGTTTGGTTTCCCACTTCTCAGCAAAACTCACTTCCTCTAGAGTTTCTAAGACTTCTCTAATGACATTGTTTCTCTGTAATTCTAGATTTCTCTCTGGAGCTCACAAAGAAGAAGAAAAAGAAGAAGAAGCCTACAGATCTGGATGAGCAGCCCGACAGTGCCCCTGTAAGTGTTACTTGAGTTTAGTGCTCAGTGGTTGTCTTGCTGTTATGTTCAAGAGTAGGGTGCAAGTGCGCTATCTTAATGTTAAATATTACACTTTAACGCTTTCAAAAGTGCAGAGCCTCTGGTTGTAATGTTTACAAGGAATGTAAACATCATGTCATTGTTTACATCTGTCGTCCAATGTCCAACACAAGAGGCACACACATGTTTATATATGTAGCTCACTTCAACTCTTTAGCATTTAAACCAGCTATATCCAGTCCAAATATTCTTCTTGTTTTATGTCAAAACTGGCCAGATCCAACCTCTCAAATATACCCTGTAATGTCATTCATCATCATCATCGTCGTCGTTTAACATCTGCTTTCCCTGCTGGCATGGGTTGGATGGTTTGACTGAGGGCTGGCAAGCCAGAAGGCTGCACAGGCTCCAATCTGATTTGGCAAAGTTTCTACTGCTGGATGCCCTTTCTAATGCCAACCACTCCGAGAGTGTATTAGGTGCTTTTTACATGCCACTGGCATGAGGGCCAGTCAGGCGGCACTGGCAACGACTACACTCAAATGATGCTTTGTGCGTGCCACCTGCATGGGTGCCAATCAGACAGTACTGGCATCGACCGCGACATAGACATCACTTGACTCAACAGGTCTTTGCAAGCACAGTTTACAGCCCTATAATTGAAGGTTACTCTAAAATAGGCTGGTTATGCTGCACTGGCATGGGCCACGGTTACAGCCTCACTTGGCTTGCTGGGTCTTCTCAAGCACAGCATATCTCCAAAGGTCTCGGTCACTTGTCATCGCCTCCGCGAGGCCCAACGTTTGAAGGTCGTGCTTTGCCACTTCACCCAGGTCTTCTGCTATTGATATTATCATGTGGTTTATATTCTTGCTTTCAGGAAACAGCAAAAGACAGCAATGAGTTTGATGTTGGCGACCCCATTCAGAATGATGACGATGACCTAAACTTGTCATTGCCACGGAGGAAAAAGAAGAAGAAGAAGAAGGTGATTAACTTAGATGAACAAGCTGAGGAGGAAGAAATGGCAGATGATGGCAAGTGGCCTTTTTTCTTTTGTGTCTCTCATGCATAATACTGGCCTTGTGCCAAAATTCGAAACCATTATTATAATTATCATTAAGGTGGCAAGCTGGCAGAATCGTTAGTGCATTGGACGAGATTCTTAGCGGTATTTCGCCCAACGCTACATTCTGAGTTCAAATTCCACCAAGGTCAACTTTGCCTTTCATCCTTTCAGGGTCAATGTAATCAACTTATCCCTCCCCCCAAAATTGTTACCCTTGTACCAAATTTTGAAACCATTATTATTATTATTTCTTGTTTTTAGATGATGATGAAGAAATTGGTCGTAGCAAGGCTTGGTATGGTTCTGATCGTGATTATACATATGATGAGGTATTTTCAAATTTAGCCTTTTCTTGAAAAATCTTGCTTGTCGTTGCTAATTGTGGTGGGGTTAACAGGGCTTATGAGCTTTACTGAAGGGGACACCTCACAAAAAGATTTTAAACAGGTCCAGTAGTTTGGTTAAGAAATTTGCTTTCCAGCCACTTGGTTTCAGGTTCGGTCCTACTACACAGCAGCACTTTGAGCAAGGGTTTGAGGATTTTGTCAGTGAATTTCCTAGATTGAAACCATAAGGTGCCCATTGTGTGTGTGCGGAGAGACCATGGCAAAACAGCTGTTGGAACGTGACACAGTTACTGCTGCTCATTGGATCCAGTCAGAATGTGTAGCCCATGCCAGCATGGGAGATGACTATTCACTGACGATAACAATTATGGTGTGTTTGTATGTTTACATGTAAATGTTGATATCTCATGACTTCCTTTGAACTAAATAGTTCACTTTAACCCTTTAGCATTTAAACCAGCCATATTATGGCAAAATATTTTACCTGCTTTATGTTCAAACCTGCCGTATCTGGCCTTTCACACTTACTCTACAGTGTCATTCTAAAAATGAATTAACCACATGGACAAAATCTTGAAGCTATGAGATAATGCGTGATAAATTTCAAAACAGTGTGAATAAATTTAGGAATGCATTTACCAGAATAATCTAAACACTAAAGGTTTAGATTCCTTGTTGGCATTCTGACCACTTGCTCTGCACTATCGAAGACCAGTGGAAACATTATAAAATTCTTTAGTTCACAAGACAGGTATAACAGGCAGGGCATCCAGGCATATAAAGCCTTGCTTCAAATATATCACCTTCACAACTCCTGTTAGATTTTGAGAAGAGGTATTGGAAAATGAATGAAGCTAACACCATGCAGTTAGAAATAGCAACTGTGATTTGTGGATGACTCTGACTGTTATTTCTGTCCGGTTGAGTAAGTATCTAGAACAGGCATGAGCTAACTTTTGCAGGAAGTGGGTGACATGAGACATGGCTCACCATAGGCAGGTCAATCTACTAAAATATTTTCAAAGTAATTTTTCATTGATGTTCCTTTCAGAAAGCCCTCAGGGCTGCAACTTGCCCACAACTAATCTATAAGTTGCCTTGTTTGCCAGTTTTAATGATGCACAGTTAGGTCTTGCATTTAATTTCTTTTATTGCATTCACCCTCTCCGCTCCATCCTTCAGTTTGTCCTTTGTTTTGCTGTTTCAGTTACTTACAAGAGTGTTTGACATTATAAGAGAGAAGAACCCTGACATGGTTGCCGGAGAGAAGAAACGGTTTGTCATGAAACTGCCACAAGTCTTAAGAGTCGGCACAAAGAAGACGTCTTTTGCTAACTTCTCTGAAATATGCAGATTGTAAGTCATTTGTTATTTGTCTTTACTTCATCTCTAGGGGACAAGAGAGTGGATGATTTCGTAAGAGTGAGTTGGGAGTGTATGTATGTTACTGTGTCTGTGCACGTGTCTGTGTTTGCTTCCGGCACCAACAAGTACTATCTCCAAAATGGTTCCATTATATATGTCCTATTATCTCTATCCCTTTCCCTCTGTATATCTATGTAACATTATTACTTTTTGTTCCAGGCTACATAGAGAACCAAAGCATGTGTTAGCCTTTCTGTTAGCTGAATTGGGTACGAGGTGAGTAGAAACTGTTTTGATTTTAGAATCTGTCAGCATTTGTAAGGTGTTTTTTTTTTTTTTTT
>NC_069000.1:41553797-41570890 GCF_001194135.2 Octopus bimaculoides
TTTTTTTTTTTTTTTCTCTTCCCTACTGTAATAATAATTCTTTCTATTATAGGCCCAAAGCCTGAAATATTTTAATTGGGTTGGGGCAAGTCAATTACAACAACTCCACTTCTCAAATGGTACTTAATTTATCGACCCCGAAAGGGTGAAGGGCAAAGTCAACCTCAACAGAATTAGAACTCAGAACATAAAGACAGACAAAATACTGTAAGCATTTTGCCCGGCTTGCTAATGATTCTGCCAGCTCGCCACCATCATAATAATAATAATGATAATGATAATAATGGTTTCAAATTCTGGCACAAGGCCAGCAAGTTCGGGGGAGGAGTAAGTCTATTACAGCAGCCTCAGTGCTCAACCAGTACTTATTTTATCAACCCCTCAAAGGATGGAAGGTAAAATTGGGTTCAGAATGTAAAACCAGAAGAAATGCTGCTAAGCATTTCCCTTGCATGCTAATGATTCTGTCAGCTCACCGCTTTAATAATAATAATAATAATAATGACAATGACAATCTTGTCTACTAAAGGCACGAGGCCTGAAATGGTGGGTGGTGGCTAGTTGATTGCATCGACCCCAGTGCTTCACTGGTACTTAATTTATCAATTCCGAAAGTATGAAATTGGTGGAATTTGAACTCAGAACCTGAAGACAGATGAAATACCACTAAGTATTTCTGCCAGTGTTCTGACGATTCTGCCAGCTCACCACCTTTCTAAAAATCTATATAATAATCTGCTTGTTTGTACACCTGTTGTACATTCGTTAATTAGAGATGGACAGAGGAAGAAGTTGAGAAAAGTGATTGAGGTCAACTTTGCCTTTCATCCTTTTGGGGGTCGATTAAATAAGTACCAGTTACGCACTGGGGTCGATGTAACCAACTTAAACCCTTTGTCTGTCCTTGTTTGTCCCTTCTATGTTTAGTGCACTGTGGGCAATAAAGAAATAAATACACTTAGTCCAAATGCATCACATGTTTGGCTGAAGGTTAGAGGCAAATAACGAGAGAAGTGGGGTGGCAAAGGAAAACTTATTGTTTGGTTAGAAAGTTAGCTGAAGAGAAAAGGCATGTTTAGGGTACAATATTTAACAGAGGGAGGTTAAAGACAGGTAGATAGAGAGAGATGGACAGGGAAGGCAGTTATATTGAGATTCAGAGAGAGGGGTGGTGCCAAATTTTTTTTTCTTTTAGCGACCATCGCTTAACACATGCACATAAGTGCAATTATTTATCATCTGCTCGCCTAAAATTCATTAATATTTGTTTGGTAAGTATCTTGCTTACCAACCACATGGTTCCGGGTTCATTCCTACTGCGTGGCACCTTGGGCAAGTGTCTTCTACTATAGCCTCGGGCCGACCAAAGCCTTATGAGTGGATTTGGTAGACGGAAACTGAAAGAAGCCCGTCGTATATATATATGTATGTATGTGTGTGTATGTTTGTATGTCTGTGTTTGTTCCCCCAACATCGCTTGACAACTGATGCTGGTGTGTTTATGTCCCCCGTAACTTAGCGGTTTGGCCGATAGAATAAGTACTAGGCATCCAAAGAATAAGTCCTGGGGTCGATTTGCTCGACTAAAGGCGGTGCTCCAGCATGGTCGCAGTCAAATGGCTGAAACAAGTAAAAGAGTAAGGGCTAATTTAGCCTAAACTCTGAATTCACTAGAAACACGGTCACAAGCTGCCCAAAAAAGAATGCAAAGACATAGAGCACAGATCAGAGAGGAACAGTAGGATTTAAGAAAAAGAGATAAAAGACTGCACCACCAATGGAAGTGTGAGGAAATGAACGTAGACAAGCATCAAGAATATTTGAAGAAAACTAAACTATAAATGCTATAAAAATGCAAATCCCCGTGTCTTTTTTAAATAGTTCCTCTTAATTTTTTTCCATTTTGTGGACTTACATGGGTCTTACTAGTAAAAATGGCTAGTGACAGTACTGACTGATTGACACCCACGCCAGTGAAACGTTAAAAGCACCATTCGAGTGTGGTCGTTGCCAGTGCCGCCAGACTGGATCCTGTGCAGGTGGCACGTAAAAGGCACCATTTGAACGTGGTTGATGCCAGTACCACCTGACTGGCCCTTCTGTTGGTGGCACATAAAAGTACCCACTGCACTCTGAGTGGTTGGCATTAGGAAAGGCATCTAGCATCAGTTGTCAAGTGATGGTGGGGGGACAGACACACACACACATATATATAAATATATATATATATATACGACGGGCTTCTTTCAGTTTCTGTCTACTAAATCCACTCACAAGGCTATAGTAGAAGACACTCGCCCAAGGTGCCAAGTAGAGCTAAACCCGGAACCATGTGGTTGGTTAGCAAGCTACTTGCCACGCAGCTACTTCTGTGCCTCAATGGTTTTTTTAATTTCTTTTTTATCTTTTCCAGTGGTTCAATCGATGGTAACAACCAATTAATCATCAAGGGACGTTTCCAACAGAAACAGATTGAAACAGTTGTCAGGAAATATATTAGTAAGTTACAATAACTACCATTTTTGGTCTTTCTTTTCTCTAACCCCTTTTCACCTTGCACACTAAGGAGCTTATTTATTTCTTTGCAGCCCTTACTGATCACCCTCCCTTTCTATTCTAAATCTGAGTAACCATATATGAGGAGGTATTGAAAAGCTCCTGGCTTTGGGTAACAAAAATAAATAAATAAATACAGAAGGGTCAGTTATGATTTTATTCAAAACATTCCCCTCTCAGAATCACACACTTCCGTTTTTCTAGGTCCTGTAAAAGAACTCAGAAGGTTGAGTCTTCAAACAAGCCTTTTGTGATACCCTTAAAGCCTGGAACTTTTCAGTACCTTTTTGGTGTGTGTGTATATGTGGAGGGGTAATGAAAAGTTGCTGACTTTGGGTAAAGAAAATGCAGGAGAATCGGTTAATTATGATTTTATAAGCCCTGTAAATGAACTCAAAAAGTTGAGCCTCCAGCCTGGCTTTTGCAATACTCTTAAAGCTAGGAACTTAACAGCACCCCCTTGTGGCTCCTCTACAGGGACCTTCTCTGCCCACTTCTCATATTCTAACCCCTTGGTTTTGATGTCTTGCTAGCTGTGTGGCAACATCACTAACACTGATGGAGCTAAAAATAGCATTTTTACACGCTGTAAAGTGGTTGGCATTAGGGAGGGCATCCAACTGTGGAAACTGCCTGAGCAGCCACTGGTGCATGACGCAGTCTTTGGACGTACCAGATTTTATCAAACTGTCCAGGCAATGCTAACATGGGACAGTCTTTACATCAAGTCCTGTATTGTCATACTGTCACACCGCATTATCTCCCTTCGTTATGTAACCCCTCCCTCTTTCTCTCTCTCTAATCACAGCATTGTCCTTTCTCTCTTTACTTATCCCTCCACATTTACCTATTTCTTCACACATTCTATTCTTCTCCTTAATTGACAACGTTTTAGAATCCTGTCATTTTTTTTTTACTCTCACTTTCAAAGCGTCTTCATTATTCCACAATAGATTTCTCTCTCTTTGTTTGTGTGTTTCCTTGTCTTGGAATTGCATAATTGTAAACGAGTGTCACTGTCTCACAAGCAGTGTCATTCTTGAGAAACATTACTTTGCATACATACAGTAGAGGGTGCCTGCCCAAAGTGTCTTGGAATAAAAGTGGCTTACTTGGAAAGCAAGAAGGGCACTTGGCTGTAAAATACTGCCTGAATCAGTTTTGTTCAACTTGTATCAGCATGAAAGAAGCTCATGTAAAACTGATGTGTTCGTGTGTATGTACACTTACCCTTTTACTTGTTCTGGTCTCTCACACCTACCCTACAATGTCATTCCAAAGATATATTATCACATCATTGAAATCTTGAAGCTACAAGAAAATGCAGGATTAATTCAAAATGACCAACTCTATTTGAGTACTGTAATCCCTCACCAGATTGCGGTTAATTATTTAAGCTTACATCGTTTCCTCCATGATGTTGTTTTGCATTTATAATGAAATAAATATATACCAATTATAAAAATAATAACAAAAAATATACAGTACAGTACTGTTTCTACTTTAGGCTTTCACCTATCACAGGGGGATTTGGAACATAACACCTGTGATAGTCAAGAGATTACTGCATTTGAAACAGTTAATTCAATTTGCTTTATTTACATTTGACGGCTATTTGTCCTCATCTTGTTTGTTGTTATCACAACATTTCTGCTGATATACCCTACAGGCATATGGCATAATGGTTAAGAACACAGGCTATTAAACCCAAGATTCCGAGTTTGATTCCAGACAGTGATCTGAATAATAATTATAATAATACTGAAAAATACCTTAGGAATGAGAATTCTGGTTCGAAATTTCCCCAAGACACCTGGTGAAGGCTGGAGAGTATATCAGCCGAAACGTTGTGTTAACAACAAACAAGATGAGGACAAATATCCGTCAAATGTAAATAATGTCCCCTAGTTTTTGTTTAGACATCTTTCTAGGAGAAGGAAGTTCTGAAATATCACCTGCCTTATTGCAAAGCTGGAGATCTTGCTCTCACTTGTTTTCTGAATTACTTGGCTTTGTTGGGGAGAGTGCCAGCAATGTTGTGCAAGTTGTCATTGACTTTAAATATTTGAATTTACATTGCTGACAGCCATTGTCTTTAACATCTAGGATAAGATAATTTTTCAATGGTCATGTTTTTCTATTATATTTGTCGAATGTAAATAATGTACATAATCCCTCATCTCTTAAATATAGAATCAATTTGTTTTGTTTGTCTTTTACAGAGGAATACGTCACATGCCATACCTGCCGGTCTCCGGAGACCTTGCTCCAGAAAGACACAAGGCTGTTCTTCTTACAGTGTGAGACCTGCGGTTCCCGCTGTTCTGTCACAAGCATCAAGTCAGGCTTCCAGGCTGTCACTGGCAAGCGAGCTGCTATCCGAGCCAAAAATGCTTAGATTTCATCTCGTATTCTTGCTCAACTTTGAAAGCCAGTTATTGCACATGCATGCATGTGTGTGTATGCATACATGCATGCGTAGAAGATACACACACCTTTACAAATATATATATATATATAGTATGTGTATGTTGATATATACATACACATACATATGTGCATACATACATTTATACATACATACATACACATATGTATAATTCTTTGAAGGTGGAGAAAAATATAAAGGGAAAAATATTTAATAAAAAGTCTTTTGTAAAAAAAAAAAAAGAGAGAGATGAGGGACAGTTAGAAGGTACAAAATGGGTCTTTTGTTGCCAAACATATAAGGAACTAATTGAAATCAAAACAAATAAATGATGTCAAAATTGTAGTGGTCAGTTCTTTGTCTTAAGATTCATCTCAGCTTCTCATATTATTTATGAATGGCTGTGATTATCTCTCTTTTTTATCTTTCATCCTTCGGATTACTTGTCTGTCGAATGTAGTATTTATTTATCTTCTTTCTTTTACTCGTTTCAGTCATTAGATTGTGGCCATGCTTGGGCACTGCCTTGACCTTTTAGTCAAATCAACCTCTCCCCCCCTCCCTTTATAAAATCAGAAATATTTTTTTCTACTCTAAGCACAAGGCCCGAAAGTTTTGGGGAGGGGGCCAGTCAATTAGATCGACCCCAATACGCAATTGGTACATAATTTATCGACTCCCGAAAGGATAAAAGGCAAAGTAGACCTCGGCGGAATTTGAACTCGGAATGTAAACACAGACGAAATACCGCTAAGCATTTTGCCTGGTGTGCTAACAGTTCTGCTAGCTCGCTGCCTTTGGTGCTTAATTTATCAACCCTGAAAGGGCTGGCATGCTAATGGTTCTGCCAGCTTGCCCTCTGGAATTAGAAATATTAAATGGAAGTGGATTAGTAATGAAACAGAAATGTTCTCAAGTGACTCCTGGATGAATGATATACTTTTATAAACAAACTTTGGAGCCCCTAGTGCATTGGTATTTTACAGAATGTGAAAGGAATCCTGAAATAGCTTAGAAAATTGGATAAATACTCTTCGTCTACAAAAAAAATTAATTGGCTTTATTAGTGGTAGAAAAAGGAATGCGCTACAACGATTTGTATTATTTAGTCACATGGAATTTTACTAAAGCCAATTTGGTCAACTGAGCTCCTTTGAACCAGTGATCCAGCTTGGCCACAGTCTAATCACTGAAACAAGGAAAGATAATAAACAATACAGTTTGTTTTTGTTTAGATTTTATTGTCGTTCAAGACGCATTTGAGGGGAGGGGGAAAACAACAGCTGTAGATATGAGGGTCATTGGGATTAGGGCTTTTTTTTTTTTTATGTGAGGATTTTACTTTATTGTTTATCTTATTGGAAAATCAACAAAGTGCCAGAGTTTAGTCAACTGCCCCTCTAGCCCTTCATAACAACAGGAAAAGTCTCAGTCTTGACTAAGAGCTATGATCAAAAATATTCCAACCATGACCACCAAGGACGATTTTATCTGAGGTGTCCTTCCTCTTTTTTTTTAAGATGGTATAAGTGGGGTACTGAAAAGTTTCTATCTTTAGGTAAAAATACAAGATCATTTATAGTTTTTCAACATGTTCCCCTCTCAGGTTCACACATTTGGTGCAGTTTTTCTAAGCCCTGTAAATGAACTCGGAAGGTTGGGCCTTTCATAATACCCTCAAAGCTACGAACTATTTCAGTACACCCCCCACCCCCGCCCCCGTGTTATTTCAGGGGGATGTGGCTGCTATTCCTAGCAAATCAGCTGAACCCTAGCCATCTGATGAAACTTACCTCAGATAACTTATTAAAAACTTTCTAAACTTAAAACTAAAACAAAGTGAAGAAATGTATGGGGCACAGCGTGACATACTGTACCTTTTTTGCTGTTCTGTCTGCTCCTTCAGATGCTTCACACACAAGAACAAACATGCAGTTAGGAATAAAATGGGACAGTCTAAACCCTGTACACCCACATATAATGTAAAGAACCAAATGAGGTGTAATGCATCAATCTTGACATTGCACTATTTCTGTACAATTGCAGTGAGGATTCTGATAGGGTAAATTGGGACAATCTTGACAGCATTATCATCAGGTAATTACATAAGTAGTAATGAACAGAATTAGGTGAAATGCATTTGTCTTCATATTTTCTTTGTCTCTGTACAATTGCAGATGACAGTACATTCTGCATCAGTGTAAAATGGGACAGTTTGGACAATGCAGAATTTCTTTATCAACAATTACTGCACAAGTTCAGTACACTTGCAGATAACTACACACTCTGCTGCAGCAGATACCAAATGGGGTATAACAATAGTGTTGATGTTGCACAATTTGTCCACCTGCATGTATCGCATACTCATGCAGTCAAAAGTGGGACGCTATAAAAACTTGATATTGCACATTTTCTGTACTTGCAGATTCTGCAATTAAGACCTCAAATAATGCAGAATGGTTACCTTTCTAGTATATCCTTATTCCATTTCCAAATCAGTAGGGTATAGTTTGAGGAAAATTTGGCTGCTACTTATAGCTGATCAAACAACCAGGTAGAGGCTCATAGAAGTGAGGTATCCATAGGGATGGACAAGGACACACATCTGCAGAGTCAGAGTGATGAAGTCAGCCAACACCACCATCATATTGATGAGTATGTAAAACTATTTGCATTGTTAATTATCATCTTGCTCCATAAAAAGCACATTTAACTCCCAATTAGTTTCACTATTTGCACAACATGCACACGTTATATTTTTATATATATATAGTCTAACCCATGCCAGCATGGAAAGCGGACGTTAAATGATGACATGCATTTGTGTATTTGTTTTGCAAGATTCCTGATGTGAATCCATGTGTTGAAATTGATCTTGTTACATTTGGGGATGGTCATATTTTTTTGCCAATTAATGCACCTGGTTAATTGGTAAAAATATAACAATACATATATATATATATATTATATAAATATGTATGTGGTTAAGAGGCTTCCTTCCTGACTATATGGTCTTGAGTTCGGTCCAACTATGGCAACTGGGGTTCTTCTACAATAACCCCAGGTTAGCCAAGGCCTTGTGAGTGGATTTCATAGATGGAAACTGTGGTATGACGTCAGCGACTGGTGAGCTGACCAGAAGAGGAAGAAGGGCAGAGGGAGCCTCGATCGGGATTTCATGCCCTTTTCGAATGGGGTTGTTGACGTGCCAAGTGATCGTCTAGGTTTGGGAGAAGCAGCTGCTATTCCTAGTGTTCTTCGGGTTGGGGCGAGCCACGAGGATCGGATACCGCAAGACAGACTCAGTCGAGGAAGGAAAACCGAGGTAAGGCGATTATAATACAAAGAAGTCAATCGCGTGTACTATTTGCTTTCTGTCATATTTCGACCCCTTGATTCTTCAGACAAATTCCTCCACCATCCATGTTTTTTTTTTTTTTTTTTTTTAACTGCATGGTAACCTCGTGAGTGCCAGTGCTACAAAATACAGTACTCGGTGCACGCTGTGTTATGGTCGGCATTAGAAATGGCAACCAGCCACAGAAACCATGCCAAAGCAAGCATAGCATGATAGAGTCCTTGCGTCCTCCAGATTTTGTCGAAAACATATTTGAATGATCATGGTGATGATGATGATGATTAACTTCAGATATCAGTTTTGAACCAACACATCTATGATCGAAGGCATTCCACCAATGACAAATATGTCCACTTCTTATTCTCTCTCTTTGCTTGGTGCCTTAATGATAATGATAATGATAATGATAATATGATGGCAAGCTGGCAGAAAGGTTACCACGCCAGGCAAAACACTTAGTGATATTTCGTTTATCTTTACATTCTGAGTTCAAATTCCGCCAAGGTCGATGTCGCCTTTCATCCTTTCAGGGTCGATAAATTAAGTACCAGTTGCGTACCGGGGTCGATCTAATCGACTGGCCCCCTCTCCCCTCAAAAAATTTCGGGCCTTGTGCCTAGAGTAGAAAAGAATAATGATGATGATTTCATATTTACGCATAAGGCCAGCAAATTCAGGGGGTAGGAGGATCAGTTGATATGAAACCCAGCACTCAAATAGTACTTATTTGATCGACCCGAAAGGTTGAAAAGCAAAGTTGAACTCAGAACATAAGGGACACCTTCCTAATAATAATAATAATAAAAATAATCCTTTCTACTATAGGCACACACAAAGCTTGAAATTTTGGTGGAGGGGAGCAGTTGATTACATCAACCCCAGTATTTCACTGGTACTTAATTTACCAACCTCAGTGGAATTTGAACTCAGAGTGTAAAGACAAATGAAATACAGTTAACAGCATGCTAACAACACCGCCAGATCTCCGTCTTCTGAATAATGCAACAAAATAAATTTGAGATGAATCCATTTAAGTGTGTATGGCCTAGTGGTTAGGTAAGTTGCACTCATGATTGTGAGATCGTGGTTTCGATTCCTAGACTGGCTGTGCATGGTGCCCTTAAGCAAAGTATTTCATTTCATGTTGCTGAAGTCCATTCAGTTGTAAACAGGCCACCCTGCAACGGACTGGCTTTCTAACCAGGGAGAACGTTGGCCAGCTCCCCAAGCCGGCAGAGTGGCATCATTGAAAAGCTGAGACAGTGCAAAGTGCATTGTGACCAGTGATGTCTAACAACAGCTGATAGTCTGGTCAATCACTTACACAGATTTATACATTTACGCATGCATACACATATTTCTCAGAAATGAAAACATATCTACACACACACACACATTGTTTGATTGCTTTTCCAAAATAATACAAACAGGTTCTGTTTTACATGATATATATATATGGATGTGTATGCATATATATATATATGTGTGTGTGTGTATGTATATATATATATATATATATATATATATATGTGTGTGTGTGTATATATATATATATGTGTGTGTATATATATATATGTGTGTGTGTGTGTGCATATATATATACATATATATAGCAATAAGAAAATGGAGGGGATTAATAGGTGGTATTCATCAACTTGCAGACATTGTATTATGTCAATTTACTTGTTTATTTGTTTACTAAGAGGACAATAATAACAATATACAAACACATGTGAAATATTATGTCATATCCGTAATTATAAAAATGACATATAGTAACAGAAGTCCACTATATGTCATTTTTATAATTACTGATATGACATAATATGTCGCATGTGTTTGTATATTGTTATTACTGTCCTTTTAGTAAACAAATAAATTAACATAATACAATGTCTGCAAGTTGATGAACACCACCTATTAATCCCTTCCATTTTCTTATTGCATTATAAATTAATGGTAAAATAACTTTTTACCCACACCCATTTATTGCACTTGGTAATGTAATTGCCATGCAATGAAAAAACACTAGTGTAATAATAATTGGGTATTCTTCCGGCAGTATATTGGATAGATATTATCCCTTAGTGGGTTGGATTCACAACCCCTAACTTTCTTGGATATATATATTGATATATACATATACACACACACACACATGCATGTGTGTGTGTAGGAATGATCGACAAACAGTTTCAGGTGGTTAAATGCTTAATGAATGGACAGTAGCATTAATCCCAGCACTGATTAAATGTTTAACCCTTCAGCACTCGGATTATTCTGTCAAATATAATGCCTGTTCATTGCCATTGATTTGAATTAGTCAGGCGTTACCTTGTAGCTTTGAGACTTCAATAATAAGACTCTTTATTTGCAGAATAATATTGTCGGAAAAGTGCGAGAGGTCAGATCTGGCCAGTTTGAAGATAAAACAGGGCTGAATATTTTGGCTGGTTTAAATACTAAATGTTTAATTAACAACCTGTCTCGTTAATCACAGCAGTGATTAAGTTGGTCTAATTGTGTAGCTCATCAAGACACTGGTCTATCACTCACTCCATCAACAGCAATGATTAAATGAGAAGATATATCACAGAAGTTGTAAAGAACCGGACACAGGTGAACAGTGAAGGGCACAATGGGCATGGGCTGAAACTCAACGACAGGCAGGCGAGTTTAGTTTCAGCTTGCAATGTTTTAGTATTTTACATCGTAAATGTTGAAGCGGTCATAATCATCTATTCTATCAATGTCCAGGCTGCTTTCTGAATCGGAATTCTCGTAATCTGGTAGAATGGTCTGTGAAATTTCAGGAATTTTTGATACTTGTACTTTCACTACAAAAAAAAAAAAAAAAAAAAAAAAAAAAAAAAAAAAAAATACATAAACAGAAAAACAACAACAACAATAATACTTTCTACTGGAAGCACAAGGTCTCAAATTTTGGGGGTGGGTCTAAGTCGATTACATCAACCCCAGTGTGTAACTGGTACTTATAATAATAATAATAATAATAATAATGGTTTCAAATTTTGGCACAAGGCCAGCAACTTTGGGAGGAGGTACTTACTTTTGTGAGGAGGGGACAATCAATCACATTGACTCCAATGCTTGACTGGTACTTAATTTATTGACCACAAGAGGATGAAAGGCAAGGTCGACCTCAGTAGAATTTGAACTCAGAACATAGCGACAGACAAAATACCACTCAGCATTTCACCCAGTGTGCTAACAATTCTGCTAGCTTGCTGCCTTAAATAATAATAATAACGATGATGATGATGATTCAGTCATCCCACAGCCATTGCCAGCCTATAACCATTTTTAGAATAATAATAATAATAATAATAATAATGATGATAAATGATTCTGACAGCCCACAGCCATTTTTATTATAATAATAATAATAATCATCATCATCATCATCATCGTTTAACGTCTGCTTTCCATGCTAGCATGGGTTGGACGATTTGACTAAGGATTGGTGCAACCAGATGGCTGCACCAGGCTCCAATCTGATCTGGCAGAGTTTCTACAGCTGGATGCCCTTCCTAATACCAACCACTCCGAGAGTGTAGTGGGTGCTTTTACGTGCCACTGGCACGAAGGCCAGTCAGGCGGTACTGGCAACGGCCACGCTCAAATTGTATTTTTTACATGCCACCTGCAGAGGAGCCAGTCCAGCGGCAGTGGCAATGACCTCGCTCAAATGTCTTTTCACG
The DNA here is from genome assembly GCF_001194135.2 of Octopus bimaculoides. NCBI lineage: Eukaryota > Metazoa > Mollusca > Cephalopoda > Octopoda > Octopodidae > Octopus > Octopus bimaculoides. The sequence continues at coordinate 41,565,862 of NC_069000.1, forward strand.
TGCCACCGGCACAAGTGCCAGTAAGGGGACACTGGTAACGGTCATGCTCAGATGGCGTTTTTTACGTGCCACCAGCATGGAAGCCAGACAGCTGCTCTGGCAATGATCACGGTCGGATGGTGCTGTTAGCGCTCCACTGGCACAGGTGCCAGTCATCGAATTTGGTTCGATTTCGATTTCACTTGCCTCAACAACAACAACAACAACAATAATAATAATAATAATGATACTGGTTTCAAATTTTGGCTTAAAGCTAGCAATCCCAGTGTTCAACCGGTACTTATTTTATCAAGCCTTGAAGGATGAAAGACAAAGGTGACCCTGGCAGAATCTAGACTCAGAAGCATTTTACTCAGCATGCTAATGATCCTGCAAAATCACCACCTTATTTAATAAAAATAATAATAGTTTTAAATTTTGGCAAAAGAACAGCAATATTTTTAATGGAGAGAGCAAGTTGATTGCATAGACATCAGTACTAACCTACCCAAAACTATCCTGGGTCTATGATAAAAACATACTGTTTTAAAGTGATATAAATTAAAATTTTCCATCAAAGTTTCAAACTAATTTGTGTTCCAAACACCAGTTTAATAATGACAAAATTAAATTCAAACTACAACAAACGTAAACAAAGCGTTGAGATGTCTTAGAAAATTAAAGAAGTGATTTTTTAATTTCTCAACAAACGCAGGATAATGCTAATAATATAGCCTGAACAGGATAAACTACCCCTATTTTGCAGTAAAAGGTGTAGGAGGTCAGCTGTGGACACGAACTCACATCTCCGTGATTACGCGTCACGATGCTCTGACCGATTGAGCTAAACTCCCCCACTACAGATTCCTCTGCAAATTTAAGATGTATTGAAATCTCGCTTTATGAGACACTATTATATGTTAAATTCAAATTATTTTATTAAATTCTTCAATACTTTTGAAACAAGGGCAGTATATTTCGACAAAAATATGGTAACAGAAGGGTAAGAGTGATCTAAATTAATACCTTTTACCAAAATTTCATGTTAATTTATGTTCTAAAAACAACTTAATAATGGACGTTGGTAATCAATATATTATTTAGCTGTACGCATAACACATAACTTAGAAGTAGCACTACGGATGTGCCAGCACATATGAGCTTGAGATATGGCTAACCTCATGCACTTCTCATGAGGAATTTCAGAAGGAGCTTCATGAGACCACTGCTGAGACATTCCAAAAAAACAAAAAGCCATTGGAAAACCAATTATAGCAGCGACTCCATCAATTCCTAGGGATATCTGAAGAAGGAATTTTATATTCTGAAATATCATATCAGACTATAGATGATTAAATTTCAACAGTTATTAGAGTCCGTTGTTTGTATTATAGTGCGTTGCTGTGTCATTCAAAACAATTTATTCTTTAATGACAAAGTAATTTTACTAAACGCTACGTTATTTTTTTAGCCCTTAAGCATTGACAGATTACTCTGTCAATAATAGTTATTTCTTCACACTGTTTTGAATTTATCCTGCATTATCTTGGTGTGGCTGTTTATGTTTAAAACAACATTGTAGGGTAGGTGTGAAAGGTCAAATCTGGTTGATTTGAACATAAAGGAAGGAGAATATTTTGGCCAAATATGGCCAGTTGAAATCCCAAAGGGTTAAATCAGTTGAAGCAAAGAGATGCATTTTGGTAGAATGATGGTAACAATGCTGTCCTACATCTACACAATAATGAGAGAAGGGAAATAAAATATCTACCTTTCAGTGTGAAAGGGTTATCGTCATCAGGAATGACTTCTTCCTCTTCAAAGGCCTTGTTATCATCATCATCATCAAAGTCCATTTCAAACCTTCCAAAGTCTTTGTGAATATTTGGAAACTGGAAAAAAAAAAGAGACACAACAGAAACGTGTGAATGAAGGGTTTCTAGATTTTTGCACAAATCCACAAATTTAGGCAGAAGTAAAGATCTGGTAGTTAACTGGTAGTCAACCCCAGTACATAACTGGTACATATTTCATTATCAACCCCTATTCCAACAGGGATGAAAAATGAAATGCAAAAGGCAATACTGATCTTTGGAGGGTCTGAAGTGTTTTTTTTTTTTCCAAACCATGAAGTCTCATGTTCAATCACAGTCACGCTACACAGCATCTGGGCCACGTGTCTTCTTCGATAGCACCAACCAAGTGGAATAAAGGCTGGTGAATGGATTTGAGAGAGAGAAACCAAAAGAAGCAGATCGCACGTGTATATGTGTATATATACATATATGTATGTGTGTGTGCATATATTTATATATTTGCATATCCATTATGTATGCGTGTGTGTGTGTTCAACACTTTGTATTTGCTGACCTGCCTGCCATTGTTTGACAAAACAGTGATGGTTTGTTTATGTCCCCGAAACTTAGTGGCTCGTCAGAAAGCAACGATAGACTAAGTTGCAGACTTTATCATCAAAAATGAGCACTGGGGTTGATCTGTTTGACTTGACACTTCGAGGTAGTGCCCCAGCATGGTCACAGCTCAATTAGTGAAACAAGTAAAAGATAAAACGACAACGCTAAAAGCTCATACAACAAAGACTACTTCTACCTTTTCTGTTGTCTCCAAGAGACGAGGCCAATAAGCTGGGTCTGATTTTGCCAGTGACATCTGTATCTTGTTTGGTTTGTGACGCATAAAACACTTGGAGATGACCACTTTGTCATAAAGTCCATAGGTCGCTGAAACTGGTTCGTTGTTGACCACTGGCCTGAAAAGGAGAAAACAAATGTACAAAGACCATCTTGACCACATGTGAATGAGAACAAAATCTTAGAATATAAACATGCATTGGTTTCAAATTTTGACACAGGGCAGCAGCGGAACAAGAAGGAGTTTCAAATTTTAGAGAGGAGAGAAAAACTATCATTAGAATCAACTTACCGAATATGGATTGCAGTCTCCTCAAAGTCTGCAGTGAAATCTTCAGCGTGATCCATCTCGGCTGTCACCAGTAACCGAAATTTGTTCTGGCACCAGTAAATTGCAGGGGAGCTGCAAGAAGATACCAGAAAGTAGAATGATTGAGTAAAATGTTAGATGAAGACCAACATGTTTTGGGGTTGATCAGATATAAGTAAATATATAATGAAAACCAGTTTAATCAGTTGGCAATGAATGAAATAGAAGACAGAGAGAAACTGCTCCATATAAGAGCTTTCCTATCGACACTGCCAATACTACCACTACTATCGTCACACCACAACAATTGATACAACACTATTGATCACCACTGTCACAACCACCACCACAACCACTGTCACCACTACCACCACCGTTACTGTTACCACCACCACCACCACCGTCACCATCAACACTGTCACCACCACCACCAACGTCACTACCATCACCACTACCACCACCACCACCACCCATACATTCCAACAGGTAAATTAACACTCACCTGTTGTTTGTATCGCTGGTCGTCAGGAGGAGGCCATCGGAAGAAGGCTGTTGCTGCACATCGAGGCACGGTGTGACTCTCACAGTCAGGTTCTCAAGTAACTCTTCACAGAGTCGCAAAGAGTCTGCATCATAACAGCTGCCAGCGGCACCACCACCACCACCACCACCACTACCATCATCATCATCAATATGATGACTACCACTATCATCATTATCAGCAGCAGCAGTAGAAGCAGAAGTCCCAACAGCAGCAACAGCAGCAACATTGGCTAAAGCTTCTTTAAAACTGAAATTAAAAACAAAGAATATATATCTATACATATAAACATACACACACACATATTTCTCTTTTATTTCTCTTTTACTTGTTTCAGCCATTTGACTGTGGCCATGCTGGAGCACCGCTTTTTAGTCGAGCTAATCAACCCCAGGACTTATTCTTTGGAAACCTAGTACTTATTCTATCGGTCTATTTAGCTGAACCGCTAAGTTACGGGGACGTAAACACACCAGCATCGGTTGTCAAGCAATGTTAGGGGGACAAACAGAGACACACAAACATATATATATATATATATATATATACATATATACGACAGGCTTCTTTCAGTTTCCGTCTACCAAATCCACTCACAAGGCTTTGGTCGGCCTGAGGCTATAGTAGAAGACACTTGTCCAAGATGCCATGCAGTGGGACTGAACCTGGAACCATGTGGTTGGTAAGCAAGCTACTTACCACACAGCCACTCCTACGCCTGCATTATTATATATAAACATGTGTGTGTGTTTATATATATATATGCATATACACACACCTACATATGCTTACGCTGGCAAAATATATTTGTACACAAACACAGAGCCATATATATACATTCTAGCACATATAGTGAGACTCACACCAGATCCTCCATACTGATGAGATCCAACAAGATCGAAATAGCAGCAGTGTATGAACATCAAGGCATCTATAGTTGAAAGAAACGCAACAAACACAACCTACTTGCAAAAACAAAAAAAAAAAAAGACAGAAATTAAGGTGGTGCTCCATCATGGCCACAGTCAAATGGCTAAAACAAGTAAAAGAATAAAAGAATTACATGTATAAGTATGAATAAATGTATTCATACTGTATTTGATGACAAGATGCACTTTTATTTACATTATTTACATTTGACGGATATTTCTCATCTTGTTTGTTGTTAACACAACGTTTCAGTTGATATACCCTCCAGCCTTCATCAGGTGTCTTGGGAAAATTTCAAACCTGGGTTCTCATTCCTATGGTATTTTTCGTTGTTGTTGTTGTTCTTCTTCTTCTTGTTATTGTTGTTATTATTATTATTATTATTATTCAGGTCACTGCCTGGAATCGAACTCAGAATCTTGGGGTTACTGGCCCCTGCTCTTAACCACTACACCATATGGCATAGTGGTTGAAATAATGTAAAGATGCATTGTTGTCAGAAAAAAATTTCTGTTGTAAGAAGGAACACATTTTTTATATAATCTTATTCATGTCTAATGAGTCTTCATCATTCCCAAGAATTTCATTTTTACCCTGCTTGGGGTAATTTACCCCGAT
>NC_069000.1:41571723-41572998 GCF_001194135.2 Octopus bimaculoides
ATATATATAGTAAATCCCAAAAAATGAAGAACACCAAAAAACAACGCATGGGTGTGGTACATGTAAAGTATTAGCAGACGCTCAGGGAAGGATAGAAAGGTGGTTTTACATTTCAAGCAAAGCTCTTCTTCAGAAACAGGGGACAGAGGAAAGTCCAAGAGAAAACGAAGACGGAGGGGCAAAAAATCGTCAACGTTATATATATATATATATGTATATTCACATCTCATCCATCACTGCTTGTTCCTATCCCAAATTTACATTTACTGCATATAAGGAAACTTCCAACAGCACCTCCTGCTGTTCACAGTCTTATTATGCGGTCCCGTTTAGTTGTGTCTTGCTAAAGCCTGGTCGGTCTCTCAAGTGTTGGTGCCATGAGAAAATGCATCCAGTACAAGTAGTTGGTAAATGGGAAGGGCATCCAGCCTTAGAAACCAAACCAAATGACATGCACATGTACCAAGTCTTTTGAAGACTGTAGCTTTCAATGAGAGTAACTCAGACTTTGATGACCCTTTCAACCCATACCAACATGGAAAGCAGATTGTCGTAGTCATCATCGTCGCCACCGCTGTCGTCATCTTCATTTAACGTCCAGTGTCCATGCTGGCATGGGTTGGACAGTTTAATCAGGGGTTGCACTAGACTCCAGTCTGATTTGGCATGCTCTCTGTGGCTGGCTGCCCCTCGGGTGCTTTTTAAGTGCCACTGGCGCGGGTGCCAGTATCTGTCATCACTACGATTTCGCTAGGTTTGATGGGTCTTCTACTTGAGCACAACAAAAAACAATGACGATGATTAATAATCCAGAGAAATAATGGAACAAGGGCCTAATTTTTGGCATTCTCCAAGGACACTTACCTCATTAGAATTGGAACTATGTTCAATTCCAGGAGCAATGTTTTGCTTTTCCGGCTTTGTTCAGAAAGGTTCTTGCAGACTTGAAGACAAATATGAACACACTGCAATCAGAAGGCGAAGAGTGGGAAATGGTTACAGCATGGAATAGCATAGTATTGTACATAGTCGCAGGGTGTGGCTGTGTGGTAAGAAGCTTGCTTCTCAACCACATGGTTCTGGGTTCAGTCCCACTGTGTCGTACCTTGGGCAAGTGGCTCCCACAATAGCCTCAGACCGACCAAAGCCTTGTGAGTGGATTTGGTAGACAGAAACTGAAAGACGCTCATCATGTGCGTGTGCATGTGTGTGTGTGTGTGTGTGTGTGTGTGTGTGTGTGTGTATGTATGTATATTTATGTGTGTGTGTGTGTTT
>NC_069000.1:41573008-41575025 GCF_001194135.2 Octopus bimaculoides
GTGCGTGTGCATGTGTGTGTGTGTGTGTGTGTGTGTGTGTGTGTGTGTGTATGTATGTATATTTATGTGTGTGTGTGTGTTTGTGTTTGTGTCCCCAGCATTGCTTGACAACCATTGTTGGTGTGTTTACATTAGCAGTTCAGCATAAGTGACCGATAGAATAAGTACTAGGCTTACAAAGAATAAGTCCTGGGGTTGATTTGTTCGACTAAAGGCGGTGCTCCAGCATGGCCACAGTCAAATGACTGGAACAAACAAAAAGAATAAAAGAAAATAAGAATTACCTAACTTACAAGAATATGGTGAAAATTTGCCAAGTGCTGCTATGGACTATCACAACTACAGCCTGATACCACAACTGTTGTCGCTACCACCACTACCATACAATGACTGCAAGACTACTGCTATAACCCTCATTATTACCGCCCAACACTAACTCTAATACCACCACCACCACAACAACTAAAACCTCTGCCACTCCCATCATAACTGCCATCATTGGCACTGCAACCACTACTAATTCTACCACCACCACTACAACATCAACAACAACAGCAACAACAGTGAAATACCATTCACAAGAATAAGAAATTCATGATGGAAATGAAGAAATTGCGGAAAAACAAAACCTGGCTGACCTACCTTGCTACACTTTCTGTCTTCGATGATCTGCAGTATGGAATGGATTGGTTTCTCACGCTTCAGTTCGTCAAGGCCACTGTGGAGGGAGAAGAAGAAGAAGAAGAAGAAGAAGAAGAAGAAGAAGATGACAACTAGTGTCAGCATCATCACCACCATCATCATCATCATCATCATCAACCACCACTACCCTCTCCTGCTCCTCCTCCTTTCCATCACCATCCTCATCACTTCACTTCACTAACCTCCTCAATGCTATTATCGTAACCACCACCACCACCTCCTCAACACACAAAAAAAAGAAAGGAAGATGGACAAAAAGAAGAGGGGAGGCAGAATAAAAGGAAATAGAGGAAGAAGAGGAGGTGAGGGATAGAGAGGAGGCAGAGGTGGAAGGTTAGTAATTATGACAATCTCCACAACCACCACCACCAATAACAACAACAACAACCATCATCTCTGTTACAATTGCCATATCATAACTTTCATCACAACTTTGGCCTCAGTGTTTTGTTTTCCCTTCCTCTTCTTTAACTCTTTCATTGCCAACCCGGCTCAAACTGGCTCTGAGTACAAATGTTTTGTTTTCATAAGTTCTGAATTAAAATCTTCCACCAAACCTTAGTCAGTGTCTGTTCCTAACACTAGCTGAATGATAACTAAATTATTTCACTAAATTCTTTGTTATATTTAAAATTAATTGAAAGAAACACAGAGCATCTCAACAGAAATATGGTAAGGAAAGGGTTAACCTTTTCACAAAACAAAAAGTGGAAGAAAGAGAAATAAATAAAAATTACTATAAATATTTAAAAAATATTACCACAATACCTTTCCAACTTTATAAGAATACAGAACAATGACAAGTATGCTTCCAAGAGATCGTGGTCATCAACATTGACAAATTCTGCTATCAAGTGGGGGCACATGTGAGACTGGAGAAGCAGCAAACTCACCCTGGAATTGAAACAATGGTTTGGAATTACTAGTTAGAGTTAAGGAGATTGTTTATTTTAACATGAAAAATAAATTATTTAACACTAACCCTGGGGTTTTGAAAGCAAACTTAAATTTTTGACACCAAAGTGTTTAACATTAAACCTGAAGTTTTGACACCAAACCAAAGTATTTAATACCAGACAAAAGTATTTGACACCAAACCTGACGTTTTTGACACTAAAATAAAGTATTTGCATCAAACCTGAAGTTTTGACACCAAACCAAAATATTTGATATTAAACCTCAAGTTTTTGACACCAAACTGAAGTATTTAACATGAAATCTGAAGTTTTGACACCAAACCAAAGTATTTGACATTAAACTTATGTGCTTGACACCAAACCTGAGGGTTTGAAACCAAACTGAAGTTTTTGACAGC
>NC_069000.1:41575480-41577103 GCF_001194135.2 Octopus bimaculoides
ATTTGTTCAACCAGTTTTGTTCAAATCAGCCAGGTCTGGCTTCTCACACCCAACCTACAATGTCATTTTAAAATTAAACAATCACATCAATGAAATCTCAAAACTGAGATAATACATGGATAATTCAAAACAATCATCATCATCATTGTTTAACATCTACCTTCCATGCTAGCATGGGTTGGACGATTTGACTGAGGACTGGTGAACCAGAAGGCTGCACCAGGCTCCAATCTGATTTGGTAGAGTTTCTACAGCTGGAAGCCCTTCCTAACGCCAACCACTCCGAGAGTGTAGTGGATGCTTTTACGTGCCACCGGCACAAGGGCCAGTCAGGCAGTACTGGCAACGGCCACGCTCAAAATGATATTTTTTACATGCTACCTGCAGAGGAGCCAGTCCAGCGGCAGTGGCGACGACCTCGCTTGAATGTTTTGTGAATAAATAAGGATTACATTTGACAGAGAAATCTGAATGTTAAAGGGTTAAACGAGAATTCTGTGAGAGGTCTCAATGTAATAAAATTCAAACTAGACATCAACAGGTTCAATCTCACCATCCATATATATGACTTAATGAAGGACATGGGTTGTTCTTTATTTTCAGATTAATATATTTACACACACACACACACACACATGCATGCATGCATGTGCGCAAAGAGCAAGATGTTGAAGAATCATGAGAAGTCTTACGTGATATCATCCTGGCAGAGTGAGTACAACATCTGGCAAACTGATATTTTCATCTGGAAATGAACAGAAAAATTAAATGCATGAGCAAAACAGATCAAGAAATAATGTTAGATTTTGTTAAGCTGGGAACTGTTATAGAGAGCTTTACAAAACTATATTATTAATATTATTCATCGTTACTTGCACACTACAAGACAGATCTGTAATGATGGCTTGCATGGAAAAGCTACGGATTGGTGAAGAGAAGCTGTCAGCTGCAGCTGCGAAAAAGCAAGTCTGACGTAAGGGATCGACAGCCGACAGACCAGAATCCACACAGATGCGACCTACGCAGCCAAGACTGTCATTCTCACATTAGTCTCCATAGCCACGGGAAGCACTGCTCAAGCCGAGCAGCCCAACCAAGACAATAAATGGACGGATGTGATACCCATGGCCAGCCATGACCGATGGTGGCCTTAGAGATCATCATCGTCGTCATCGGCGGCAGCGTTGTATGGTGACAAGATGGCAGAATCATTAGCACACAGGACAAAATGCTTAACAGTATTTCAACCATCACTATGTTCTGAGTTCAGATTCTGCTGCAGTCAACTTTGCCTTTCATCCTTTCGGGGTTGATAAAGTACCAGTGAGACACTGGGGTCGATGTAATCGACTAGTTCCCTCCCCACAAATTTCAGGCCTTGTGCCAATAGTAGTAAGGATTATTATTATTATTATTATTATTTTCATTATTATGTTAAGGCGAAAAGCTGGCAAAATGCTTAGTGGCATTTCGCCCATCTTTGCATTCTGAGTTCAAATCTCACCCAGGCTGACTTTGCATTTCATCGGTTCTGAGGTCAAAGAAAATAAGTACCAGTTACGCACTGGGGTCAATGCAATAAGCTATTCTCCATCTCCAAAATTTCAGGCCTTGTGCCAATAG
>NC_069000.1:41577874-41578991 GCF_001194135.2 Octopus bimaculoides
GCGTACCTTCCTTCATTGGACACTAAACTTCACTTGCGAAGACCTGTTGAGGCAAGTGAAATCGAAATCAAGTTAAATTGGACACTAAACTCCACTTGCAATGACCTGTTGAGGCAAGTGAAATCGAAATCGAGTTAAATTCGACGACTGGCACCCATGCCAACATCGTCTCTTTCATTGGACACGAAACTCAGTATACACACACACACAACGTATGAACACATGTATACACACACAATGTATACACACATGCACACATACATGCATGCACATGTATGCACACACACGCATATGCACATGTATACACACACATACATGCATACACACATGTATACACAAAACTCATGCATACATGTATACACACACACAGTCATGCATGCACACACACACACACACTTGGAAGAAAGAGTCAAAGTGTCAAAATATTGGGTTGTCCGGAAAGTTCATGCCGATTTATAGTAGCTTACCTTTCGACTTATTTGCCAAGAAACCACCTCAGTTCTGGGAAGGGTATTTTCTAGTTAAAGGAAAGATGGAGACGCATTGTGCAACAAAATGGTTCATATTTGGTTGATTAAAAATGTAATGGCAAGTATTTATTGATCTTTTTCTTTCCTCTAAAAATCAGCACAAACTTTCCAGACAACCCAATAGTTATTTACCAACGTACCTGTCTGTAAAACTGTGCAAATCTGGAACCAGTTGTAACACTGCTTGGAGGATGGCCTCGTCTTTGTTCTAAGAAACCAGTAAGAAACGGTTATGATATTAGGGAACATGAGTGACAGAAAGAGATGATTAAGGCTTTGTTTATATTGTTCGTTAATTATATGTATGTATGTATGTTTGTATGTGTATATATATATATATATGTTCTTCTATTCTTTTACTTGCTTAACTCATTTGACTGTGGCCATACTGAAGCACTGCCTTTAGTCGACCTCAGGACTTATTCTTTGTAAGTCTAGTACTTATTCTATTGGTCAGTTTTGCCGAACTGCTAAGTTACAGGGACATAAACACACCAACATCGGTTGTCAAGCAATCATGGGACACACACACACATATATATACAGATGATGGGCTTCTTTAAGTTTCTGTCTACCAAATCCACTCA